>NC_133662.1:101066342-101285470 GCF_037893015.1 Macrotis lagotis | reverse complement strand
AAATCCTGATGATTTATGTGAGTTTATTTTATGTCCTGCGATTTTGCTAATGTCGCTAATTGTTTCAGGTATTTTGGGGATATATTTTTTTACAAGTCCATGGGGTTTTGTAACTTGCCCAAGTTCACACACCTAGTTAATTATTAAATGTCTGAGGCCATATTTGAACTCAGGTCTTCCTGACCCCACAACCATTGCACTATCCCCTGAGCCACCTAGCTGCCCCTCCAGTAGTTTTAACTGATGATGTTTTAGGATTCTCTAGGTACACCATCATGCCATCTGCAAAGAGTGAGAGCTTTGTTTCTTTCTTCCCACTTTTAATTCCTTAACTTTCTTTTTCTTTTCTTAATGCTGAACCTAGCATTTATGAGATGAAATTGAATAGTAGTGGGGCATCCTTGTTTCACCCCTCCTTTTTTGAGAATGCTTCTGCTTATTCCCATTGTAGATAATGAATGTTGATGGTTTCAGATAGATACTGCTTATCATTTTAGGGAGCCATCCATTTATTCCTATGCTCTCTAATATTTTCAGTAGGAATGGGTGACATATTTTGTCAAAAGCTTTTTCAGCATCTGTTGAGATAAACACATGATTTTTGTTATACATCTTGATATAATCAATTATGCTGGCAATTTTCTTAATTTTGAAACAACCCTACATTCCAGGAATAAATCCTACTTGATCACCGTGTATTATTCTAGTGATAACTTGCTGCAATCACTTTGCTAAAATTTTATTTAAGATTTTTTCCATCCATATTCATTGGGGATATTGGTCTATAATTTTCTTTCTCTGTTTTGACTCTTCCTGGTTAAGGTATCAGCACCATATTGGTATCATAGAAAGAGTTAAGCAGAATTTTGTCTTCTCTCATTTTTTCTAAATTGTTTATACAGAGGCAGTTAGGTCACACAGTGGATAGAGCACTGACCCTGGAGTCAGGAGGAACTGAGTTCATATCTGGCATTAAACACTTACTAATTATCTAGCTATGTGACCTTGGGCAAGTCATTTAACTCCATTTCCTTGCAAAAAATAAAAAAAACAAATAATTTATATAGAATTGGAACCAATTTTACCTTGATAGAATTCACTGGGGGAATACACCTGGTTGAGGAGATTTTAACTCGTGGAATAAATTGATAGTTTGTTGTATTTCTTTTTTCCTGAGATAGGGTTATTTAGGCATTAAATTTGCTCTTCATTTAATCTGGACAATTTCTCTTTTCGTACATTTTAATCCTTTTCACTTAGATTATCAAATTTATTGGTGTACAGTTGGATAAAATAATTCCTGTTACTTTAACTTCTGCTTCCTCATTTATTTTTTTAATTAAATTAACCAAAGTTTATCTATTTTACTATCTTTTTATGAAACCAATTATTGATTTCATGTATTAATTCAATAGTTTTCTTGATTTCCTTTTTATTAGCTCTGTTTTTAATTTTACGAACTTTTAATTTGATTGTTGAATTGGGGTTATTTAATTTCTTCTTTCCCTACCTTTTTAGTGGCATGCTCAGAGTTGTATTGATTCCTTTTTTCTCTACTTTATTTGGATAAACATTTGGAGATATAATATATTCCCTAATCACTGCCTTGTCCATATTCCATGAGAACTGGCATGCTCTTGGGGAAAAAATTGTAAAATTCTAAATAAATTAATACCATTTTTAAAAATTTTGTATATTCTTTCATTATTGTCATTGTCATGGAGAAAATCACTAATCTTTCTACAATTTGTTGTTTGGTAAAATTATTCTTTAAAATGAGATACTTTAGTCAGATTAGTTTTACATTTACCTCACCATGACCCATTATTGCAAGTAATTTTTACTGTATCAAGATCAGAAAAGGATGCATGCAATATTTCTGCCTTTCTGCATTTGATTATGAGATTTTTATGCCTTAGTGCATGGCCAAGTTTTGTGTAGCTGTCTTGTACTGCATAAAAAAGGTATATTACTTTCTATCCCCATTCAATTTTTTCCAACTATCTATCATGTCTAGGTTTTCTAATATTCTATTTACTTCCTTAGCATCCTTCTTGTTTATGCTATGGTTAGATTTATGTAATTCTTACAGAGGGAGGTTGAGGTCTCTCACCAGTAGAATTTTTCTGCCTGTGTCTTCCTCTAACTCATTCAGCTTCTACTCTAACAATTTGGATGATTTATCACTTATTGGGTACATATTTAATAAGGGTATTGCTTCCCTGTCTATGTTACCCTGAGGTGGATATAATTGCTTTCCTTATCTCTTTTAATGAGATCTATTTTTGCAGCTGCTTGTCTAAAATAAGGATTGCTACCTCCCTGATTTTTTCCCTTCAGCTGAAGCAAAATATATTTTGCTCCAACCTTTTACCTTTACTCCATTTGCATCTCTCTACTTCAAATGTGTTTTTTTGTATAACATATTGTAAAATTCTGGGTTTTAATCTATTATACTATCAACTTCCATTTTATAGGAGAGGTAATCCCATTCACTTTCAAATTTATAATTATGAATTCTTTATTGACTTCCATGATATATCTCTCCATTTGTATTTTCCCCTTTTTAACACTATCCCTACTCTACACTATGTTGCTTCTGAATACCACCACTTTCAGTGTATTTACTCCTGTATATAGAGCTCCCCTCCACTTTCTTTCCCCTTACTTTTCTTTATTCATTCACATTATTTTATCAGTCCCTCCCTTCCTCCCCCTTTCCTCTTGGCCATCTTAATACTTAAAAACTAAGGTAATTTTCTAATCTTTCTAATCTCAACCTTGTGTGTGTGTGTGTGTGTGTGTGTGTGTGTGTGTGTGTGTGTTAATCCCTTTTTGAGCTAAATATGATAAGAATAAGATTCAGGTACTTCTCAATTCCTCCCTTCTTCCCTTCTATTACAATAGGTCCTTTGCACTTCTTCATGTGATGTATTTACTCCAACCATTTTCCTCCTTCCTCCTTCCTCCTGTCTCTTTACTGTCTTCCCCTTTTAAAGGAGGCAATCCTTTTAAATCATTCCATCAAAGTCATGGACAAGTAATGAATCTCCATAACTTCTGGCTATGTATATTCCCACTAATATAATTATAAATATCAAGAATTATGACAATTTCTGCTAGGTGCTATATAGTTTGTTTCATTTTATATAACATTCCCCACACCTTTGTTTACCTTTTTATATATCTCTTGAGTTTCCTGTTTAAAGACCACTTTTTGTGTTTAGCTCTGACCTTTTCATCAGGAAACATTGAAAGTCTCCAATTTCATTAGATGTCCATCTTTTCCCCTGGAAAACAAGGTACACTTTTGAAGAATAATGAATTTCTGGCTGCATTCCAGATTCAATTGCTCTTTGTAATGTCATAATCCAGTCCCTTTAATCCCTTAATGCTGATGCATCCATGTCCTGTATAATCCTGACTGTGGCTCTTTGGAACTTGACATATTTTTTTGAGTGCTTGCAGCATATTCTCCTTGATCTGATAGGGGATACCTTTCAGGAAGCTTTCAATGTATTCTTTCAGTGAGTAGTTTGCCCTCTGGTTCCAGACTATTAGGGCAGTTTCCCTTCACTATGTTATGAAATATGAAGCTCCAGGCATTTTTTTTCCTCATCAAGATGTTCAGGAAAAGCTTTGATCCTTAAATTGGCTCTCCTGGATCTATTTTCTAGGCCTGTTCTTTTGATGATGAGGTCCACATTTCCTTCTAATTTTTCCTTTTGTTTTTGATTTTGCGAAATAGATTAGTTTCCACATATTTGAATCTTTTTAAGAAATATACAATTTTATTTTATTTTTTCAAAGATCTAACATTCTTTTTTATTTTATTTCTTAAGATTTAATTTTGAGTTTTACAATTTTTCCCCTAATATTCCTTCCTTCTCCCCCCACAGAAGGCAGTCTCTTAGTCTTTACATTGTTTCCATGGTACATATTAATTTAAGTTGAATTTGATGAGAAAGAAAAACATATCTTTAAGGAGTAAAAATAAATTATAAGAGATAGCAGAATTACATAATAAGATAACTTTCTTTTCTACATGAAAGGTAATAGTCTGTGGTCTTTGTTCAAACTCCACAAATTTTTCACTGGATACTGATAGAATTCTCCATCAGAGATACCCCAAAGTTGTCCCTGATTGTTGCACTGATGGAATGAGCAAATCCATCAAAGTTGGTCATCACCCCTATGTTACTGTTAGGTTGTACAGTGTTTTCTGGTTCTGCTCACCTCGCTCAGCAACAGGTCATGCAAATCCTTTCAGGATTTCCTGAATTCCAATCCCTCCTGGTTCCTGGTTTCTAATAGAACTATAGTGTTCCATGACACATATACATATACATATATATATATGTATGTATATATGCATATATACATACATATATATATATATATATATATATATATATACATATATTTATCACAGTTTTTTAAGCCATTCCCCAATTGAAGAACACTTACTTAAGTTCCAATTCTTTGCCAACCCAAACAGGACTGCTATAAACTTTTTTGTAACAGAGATGTTTTTTGCCTTTTTTCATAATCTCTTCAGGGTATAGTCCTAGTAGTGGTATTGCTGGATCCAAAGGAATGCATATTTTTGTTGCCCTTTGAGTGTAATTCTAAATTTCTCTCCAGAATGTTTGTATGGTTTCACAGTTCCACCAACAATTTATTAGAATCCCAGATTTCCCCCATTCCTTCCACAATTGATCATCATCCTTTCTGGTCATATTGTCCAGTCTTAGATGTGTGAGGTGGTACCAAATCTTTTTTTTTTAAGAGAAGAGTTTTCAGGAGTGCCTAGGTAGCAGAGTGGATAGAGCACCAGCCCTGGAGTCAGGAGTACCTGAGTTCAAATATGGTATGGCCTCAGACACTTAATAAGTACCTAGCTGTATGGTCTTATGAAAGCCACTTAACGCCATTGTCTTACAAAAACTAAAAAAAAATGAGAGAAGAGTTTTCTTTATTTAGCTTTTGTAACACCTTTTCCATTATTTTGAGTAGCATCTTAATTTTTTTAATCCATATGCATATGTAAGTTCTTAAGTTACAAAATTTCCTTACACCCTCCCTTTCCAGTCCAATCCCCTCAGTGAGAAACAGTTAGGTTAGCATTGTACATACATAATTTTTGTAAAATGTGTACAGATTAGTCATTTTTGGCATGAGACATTAGGATTAAGGGAAAGAGATATATGAGATAATTTTTAGTGTTGATCAGATTCTGACAGGTTTTTTTTTAATTTTTGTTTTATTTTGTTCTTCTTCCTCTGTATTGGTATAACACTGTTCATATTTGAACTAATATAGTTGTTCTAGCTCTCTGAATTTCTGAGTGGAGCTTCTTCCCACAAGTTTGTTCATCTCACAATGTTGTTTTTAATGTGTACATTGTTCTGTTGGTTCTGCTCCCTTCACTTCGCATCATATCCTGTGTCATTCCATACTTCTCTAGAGTCTGACTATTTTTGGTTTCATAGAGAACAATAAAATTCCATACCATAAGTAGTTTAGCCATTCCTCAGTTGATGTACATCATCTCAATTTCCAAATTTTTGTCTCTATAAAATGAGCTGCTATCAGAATTTTGGAACATGTGGAACTTTTCCCAATTTTTATGATTTCTCCTAGATATATGCCTAGAATTGGAATTGTTTGGTCAAAGAAAATGAACATTTTTTGTTGGTATTTGGGCATGGTTCCATATTGCTCTTCAGAATGGTTCAATCCTTTCCCAACTCCATCAGCAATTCACCAATTTCCCAATCCAACTACCACCTCACCAACATTAATCATTTTCCCTTTTTGTCATCTTAGTGAATCTAATAGGTATGAGGTAATAACTCATAAGTGCTTTAATTTGAATTTCTCTACTCAATAATGATTTGGAGTATTTTTTAATTTAAATGCATTTTTTGCAAGTCAACTTTAATTTTTTTATCACAATAATTTTGTTATAAGAGTAAACATAAACCCCCCTGCCCCCTCAAGAAGATGTGAAACTCCAAGAAGTGTGAGAGAGAGAGAAAAAAATGTATTTCAGTCTGTGTTAAAATTCTAATGGCTCAGTCTCTGGGGTGAGTTCCTTTCTTTATCAAGAGTCTACCAGAGAAGTTGTTTCAATATTTTTCCCACAGTTGCTATAACTTGCTGTAATTCCCTCCACTCTGTTCCTCCCCACTCTCATTTTTTCTATTCTCTCTCTCTCTTCAATCTAGCCCTGTCCAAAAATGTGTTGTATCTGAATACCCTCTCCCTGAATCTTTCCTCTCTTCTGTCACCTATTCTCCCTTTCCCTCCCCCCATTGCCCCTTATCCCATCCCTTTCTTCTCATTTTTTTTTTCTCCAGGGTAAGGTATATTTCTATGGTGTATTAAGTGTGTATGTTATGTCTTCTCTGAGCCATTTCTGATGAGAATGAAGGCTCACTCATTCCCCCTTGCCTTCTTCCTTTCCATTCCATTGAAAAAAAACTTGTACTTGACTCTTATGTGAAATTCCCTTCACTTATTCTTCATCTCATTTCCCTTCCTCCCAGTACTTTCCTGTATCACCAACTGACTCCATCTTTTTACTATATTATACCATTATATTCCACTCCTTCCTGTGCTCTGTCTATATATGCTCCTTCTAACATCTCTTATAAATGGGAAAGATCTCATGAGTTATTCATATCTTTTTCCCATGCAGGAATACAAACAGTTCAATATCATTAACTTTCTCAAAGTTAATCCTTCTCATTCACACCCTCTATGGTTCCCCTGTATTAGAGATCAAAATTTCAGTTCAGCTCTGGGTGTTTCAATAAGAAAGTCTGAAAGTTCCCGGTTTCATTGAAAGTCGATCTTTTCCCCTGAGAGAGGCTGTTCAGTATTGCTAAGTACTTGATTCTCAGTTGTAAAACAAAATTTTTTTTGCCTTCTGGAATATCATATTCCAATACCTATGAGCCCTTAATTTAGATGCTGACAGATCCTGTGTAATCCTGACTATGGAACCTCAGTAACTGAATTGTTTATTTCTGGCAACTTTTAGAATTTTCTCTTTGATTTGGGAGTTTTGGAATTTGGCTGGAAGTTTTTCTTTTGGCATCGCTTTCAGGAGCTGACCAGTGAATTCCCTCAATTTCTATTTTACCCCCTGCTTCTACAATCTCAGGGCAATTTTGCTGGATTATTCCTTGAAAAATGAAGACTAGGCTCTTTTCTTGATCATAACTCTCAAGTAGCCCAATAATTTTTTTTAATTATTTCTTCAGGATTTGTTTTCAAGGTCAGTTGTTTTTCTAATGAGATTTGTTCACATTCCCTCCTACTTTTTGGCCTTTTTTGGAAGTTTTATTTCTTCCTGATTTCTTACAAAGTCATCAGCTTCCTTTAGTTCCATTCTGCATTTGAAGGAGTTATTTTCTTCAGAGAGCTTTCCAGCTAATCAGTTCTGCTTTTTAAGGCATTCTTCTCCTCATTTGCCTTTTGTTTTGCTTTTTCCATTAGTCCTAGACTGGTTTTTAACATATTATTTTCTTCAATTATTTTTGTATTTCTTTCACTAAGCTGCTGATTTGGTTTTCATGATTTTTCTGCATTGCTCTCATTTCTCCTCCCAATTTTTCCTTCCCCTCCCTTAATTGCTTTTCCAAGTCTTTTTTGAGCTCATCCATAATCTGAACTCATTTTCAATTTCTCTTGCAGGTTTTAGATATGGAAGCTTTTATTTTGTTTTAATCTGAGTATATGTTTTGGTCTTCCATGGGTCTAAAGTAATTCTCTATGGTCAGGTTCTTTCTTTTTTCCTTTAAAAAAAATTCATTCATTTATTTATTTGTTTGTTTGTTTGTTTATTTGTTTATTTTGAATTTTACAATTTTCCTTCTAATCTTGCTTCCCTCTCCCAATTCCCCACAGAACACAGTCTGTTAGTCTTTACATTGATTGGTATTCATTATTCTAAATTGAACGTGATGAGAAAGAAATAATATCCTTAAGGAAAAAAAAAGTTTGAGATAGCAAAATAATATAATAAGATAACTTTTTTTAATTAAAGGTAATAGTCTTTGGTCTTTGTTCGAACTCCACAATTCTTTCTCTGGTTACACATGGTATTCTCCATTGCAGACAGCTCCAAAATTGTGCCTGATTGTTGCACTAATAGAATGAGCAAGTCCTTCAAGTTTGATCATCACCCCCATGTTGCTGTTAGGGTGTGCAGTGTTTTTCTGGTTCTGCTCATCTCATTCAGCATCAGCTCATACAAATCCCTCCAGGTTTCCCTGAATTCCCATCCCTCCTGGTTTCTAAAAGAACAATAGTGTTTCATAACATACATATACCACAATTTGTTCAGCCAATACCCAATTTTTTTGAATTATAAATATTTTATTTATTTTGAGTTTTAAAGTTTTTCCCATACTCTTACTTCCCTCCCCCCGCCCCACAGAAGGCAATTTGCCAGCCTTTACAAAGTTTCCATGGTATACGTTGATCCAAATTGAATGTGATGAGAGACAATTCATATATTTAAGGAAGAAGAATACATTATAAGAGATAGCAAGATCACACACTAAGATATCAGGTATTTTTTTCCCTAAATTAAAGGTAATAGTCCTTGGTCTTTGTTCAAAGTCCACAGTTCTTTCTCTGGATACAGATGGTATTCTCCATTGCAAATAGCCCCAAATTGTCCCTGATTGTTGCACTGATGGAATGAGCAAGTCTATCAAGTTTTCTCATCACCCCTATTGCTGTTAGAGTATACAAATATTTTTCTGGTTCTCCTCATTTCATTCAGCATCAGTTCAATGCAAATCCTTCCAGGCTTACCTGAATTCCCATCCCTCCTGGTTTCTAATAGAACAATTGTGTTTCATGTCATACATATACCACAGTTTGCTAAGCCATTACCCAATTGATGGACATTCACTCAATTTCTAATTCTTTGACACCATAAACAGGGCTGTTATGAATAATTTGAACAAGAGATGTTTTTGAATTAATATTTATTAAACATATTATTTGAGTTTTACAGTTTTCCCTGCAATCTTACTTCCCTCCCCCCATCACTCCCACAGAAAGCACTTTGTCAGTCTTTACTTTATTTCCATATTGTACCTTGATCCAAATTGGGTGTGATGAGAGAGAAATCATATCCTTAGAGAAGAGACAAGAATTCTAAGAGGTAACAAGATGAGACAACAATATATCTCTCTTTTTCTAAATGAAAGGAAATAGTACTTGAAATTTGTTCAAACTTCACAGCTCCTCAAGTGGATACAGATGGCACTCTCCTTTGCAGACAGCCCAAAATTACTGCTGATTGCACTGATGGAATGAGAAAGTCCATCAAGGTTGATCATCACTCCCATGTTGCTGTTAGGGTATACAGTGTTTTTTCTGGTTCTGCTCATCTCACTCAGCATCAGTTCATGCAAATCCCCCCAGGCATTCCTTAAGTCCTGGACCTCCTGCTTTCTAATAGAAGAATAGTGTTCCATGACATACATATACGACAGTTTGCTAAGCTATTGAAGGGCATTTACTTGATTTCCAATTCTTTGCCACGACAACCAAGGCTGCTATAAACAATTTTTTGTACAAATAATGTTTTTATCCTTTTTATTCATCTCTTCAGGATATAGATCCATTAGTGGTATTGCTGAGTGAAAGGGTATGCACATTTTTGTTGCCCTTTGGGCATAGTTCCAAATAGCTTTTCAGAAAGGTTGGATGAGTTCACAGCTCCACCAGCAGTGTAATAGTGTCCCAGATTTTCTCCATCCCTTCCAACAATGATCATTATCCTTTCTGGTCATATTGGCCAATCTGAGAGGTGTGAGGTGATACCTCAGAGAAGCTTTAATTTGCATTTCTCTAATAATTAACGATTTAGAGCATTTTTTCATATGGCTAAGAATTGCTTTGATCTCCTCATCTGTAAATTTCATTTGCATATCCTTTGACCATTTGTCAATTGGGGAATGTCTTTTTGTTTTAAAAATATGACTCAGTTCTCTGTATATTTTAGAAATGAGTCCTTTGTCAGAATCATTATTTGTAAAGATTGTTTCCCAATTTACTACATTTATTTTGATCTTGGTTACAGTGGTTTTATCTGTGCAAAAGCTTTTTAATTTAATGTAATCAAAATCATCTAATTGGTTTTTGGTGATTTTCTCCAACTCTTCCTTAGTCATAAACTGCTCCCCTTTACATAGATCTGACAGGTAAACTAGTCCTTGATTTTCTAATATGCATATAGTATAGATTTTTATGACTATGTCCTGTAACCATTTGGATCTTATCTCGATAAAGGGTGTTAGGTGTGGGTCTAATGTAAGTTTCTTCCATACTAACTTCCAATTAGCCCAGCAGTTTTTATCAAAAAGGGTTTTTAATCCCAATGGCTGGACTCTTTGGGTTTATCTAACAGCAGATTACTATAATCATTGCCTGCTTTTACACCTAGTCGATTCCACTGGTCCACCACTCTATTTCTTAGCCAATACCAAACAGTTTTGATGACTGATGTATTATAATATAATTTTAGAACAGGTAGAGATAAGCCACCTTCTTTTGCATTTTTTTCATTAAACTCTTGGCAATTCATGACGTTTTATTTCTTCATATGAATTTACTTACAATTTTTTCTGACTTGGTAAAGTAATTTTTGGAATTTTGATTGGTAGGGCAGTAAACAGATAGTTCACTTTTGGTATAATTGTCATGTTTATTATATTAGCTCTACCTATCCAAGAACAGTTGATATTTGCCCAGTTATTTAAATCTGATTTAATTTGTGTGAGAAGTGTTTTACAATTGTTTTCAAAAAGTTTCTGAGTCTGTCTTGGCAAATAGACTCCCAAGGATTTTAAATTGTCTGAGGTTACTTTGAATGGGATTTCTCTTTCTAGTTCTTCCTGCTGTATTTTGGTATACACACACACACACACACACACACACACACACACACACACACACACACATATATATATATATATATAAAAGTTGAGGATTTATTTTATAACCTGCAACATTGTAAAAATTGCTAATTGTTTTCAGGAGTTTTTTGGATGATTTCTTTGGATTCTCTAGGTAGACCATCATGTCATGTGCAAAGAATGAGAGTTTTGTCTCTTCCTTCCCAATTCTAATTCCTTCCATTTCTTTTTCTTCTCTAATTGCTGACACTAACATTTCTAATACAATATTGAATAGTAGTGGCGATAATGGGCACCCTTGTTTCATCCCTGATCTTGTTGGGAATACCTCTAGCCTCTCCCCATTGAATATAATGCTTGTTGATGGTTTCAGATAAATACTGCTAATTATTTTAAGCAACTGTTTATTTATTCCTACACCCTCTAGTGTTTTTAATAGGAATGGATGCTGTATTTTGTGAAAAGCTTTTTCAGCATTTATTGATATGATCATATGTTATCTGATAGGTTTGTTTTTGATATAATTGAGTATAATAACAGTTTTCCTAATATTGAACCAACCCTGCATTCCTGGAATAAATCCTACTTGATCATAATGTATTATCCAAGTGTTGTAATCATTTTGCTAAGATTTTATTAAGTATTTTTGCATGTATATTCATCAGGGGAATAAGTCTATAATTTTCTTTCTCTATTTTAACTCTTCCTGGTTTACATAACAGTACCATATTGGTTTCATAGAAAGAGTTAGGCAGAGTTCCATCTTTCCCTATTTTTCTAAACCGTTTAGAAAGGATTAGAACCAATTGTTCCTTAAATGTTTCCTAGAATTCATTTGTGAATCCATCAGGCCCTGGAGACTTTTTTAAGGAGTTCAATAATGGCTTGTTGAATTTCTTTTTCTGAGAGAGGGTTGTTTAGGTATTTAATCTCTTCTTCATTTAACCTGGGCAACTTATATTTTTGTAAATATTCATCTATTTCACTTAAATTTTCAAATTTATTGGCATACAGTTGGGTAAAATAATTTTGAATTATTACTTTAATTTCCTCCTCATTGGTGTTGAGTTCACCTTTTTCATTTATCAATTTGGTTATCTTCTTTTTTTAATCAAATTGACCAGAGGTTTATCAATTTTATTGTTTTTTTTCATAATACCAACTTTTGGTTTTATTTATTAATTCAATAGTATTTTGCTTTCAATTTTATTAATTTCTCCTTTAATTTTTAGAATTTTTTAATTTGGTATTTAATTGGGGATTTTTGATTTGTTCTTTCTCTACTTTTTTAGTTGCATGTTTATTTCATTGATTTCCTCTTTCTCCAATTTATTCATCTAAGCATTTAGAGCTATAATATATCCCATGAGAGTCCCCTTGACTGAATCCCATAGGTTTTGGTATGTTGTTTCATTATTATCGTTATCTAGGATAAAATGGTTAATTTTTTCTATAATTTGTTTTTTGGTCCACTCATTTTTTGAAATGAGATTATTCAGTTTCCAATTTGTTCTGGGTCGGTATCTCCTTGGAACAGTATTGCATATGAAAGTTATTGCATGTGATCTGAGAAAGATGTATTCACTATTTCTGCCTTTGTGCAGTTGATCATTAAGTTTTTATGGCCTAGTACATGGTCAATTTTTGTATAAGTTCCATGTACTGCAGATAAAAATGTATATTCCTTTCTATCCCCTTTCAGTTTCCTCCATAAATCTACGATATCTAATTTTTCTAACAATCTACTTACCTCTTAACTTCTTTCTTGTTTATTTTATGACCCAATTTATCTAGATCTGATAGCTGGAGGTTCAGGTCTCGCACTAGTAGAGTTTTGCAGACTATGTCTTCCTGTAGTTCTTTCAGCTTCTCCTCTAAGAATTTGGGTGCTGTCTCACTGGGTGCATATATTTATATTCAATATTGAAATGACTTTATTGTCTATGGTACCTTTTAGTAAGATAAAGTTTCCTTCCTTATCTCATTTAAAGCTATTTATTTTTGCTTCTGCTTTGTCTGAGATAAGGATTGCTACCCCTGGTTTTTTACTTAGCTGAAGCAAAATATATTTTGCTCCAACCTTTTAGCATTACTCTATATGTATCTCTCTGCTTCAAATGAGTTTCTTGTAAGCGGCATATTGTAGGATTCTGGTTTTTAATCTACTCTGCTATTTGCTTACATTTTAAGGGAGAGTTCATCTCATTCACATTCTGGGTTTTTATTATTAATTCTTTATTGCCCTCCATGCTATCTTCCCTCTGTTTGTATTTTTCCCCTTTCCCCCCTTTTATCCATATTCCCCAGTATTTTATTTTTGAATACCACCCCTTTCAGTGTGTGCCCTCCTATATCACAACCTCCCCTTTATTTCCCCTTTCCCTTTTCCCCTTCCCTTTCTTTTGTTATTTCTGCCTTTCCCCCACTCCCCTTCCCTTTCTCCATCCCCCATCCCCTTTTCCCCTTTTAATACCTGAAAGGTTAGATGTTCTATAAGTTAACTGAGTATGTGTAGCTTGACTTTAAGCCCTGTCTAATGAGAAGAAGATTCAGGTGTTTCTCCTCTGCTCCCCTCTTCCCCTCTATTACCATAGATTTTTTGTACCTCTTAGTGTAATGAGATTTACCTCATTCAACCCTCCCTCCTCCCATCTTTTTCCTGTCCCCCTTTTTGAGGAGGTTGTGCTTTTGAGATCATTCTATCTCAGTCATAGAAAATTCTGATTGTCTGTCCCTTCGAGTTCAGTATATTCTATCAAATAAAGTCAAAATTCCTGAGAGTTATTAGAGGCTTTCTCCCAAGTGGGTTTAAAGCCAGTTACATCCCATTAGATAGCAGTCTCATGGATAGGTCATGAATGTCCATTATTTCTGGCTAGGTATATTCTCTCTGTTAGAGTTACAGTTCCCAAGATTCATGAGAATGTTTTTCCCCCATCCATCCTGGGATATAGGCAGTTTCAACTTACTGGATAGCATTTTTTTCCTTTTACTGCCCCTCCCTTTTTTACTTTTTTATGTTTCTCTTGAACCTCCTGTTTGATGGCCAAATTTTCTGTTTTAGCTCTGGTCTTTTCATCAGAGATTTTTGGAAATCCGTCATTTCATTAAACATCCATCATTTTCCCTGGAAGAGAAGGCTCAGCTTTGCAGGATAGTGGATTCTTGGTTGCATTCCAAGCTCCCATGCTCTTTGAAATATCTCATTCCAGGACCTTTGATTGCATAATGTTGATACAGCCATTTCCTGCGTTATCCTTACTGTGGCTCCTTGATATTTAAATTATTTCTTTCTGGCTGCTTGCAGGATTTTCTCTTTTATCTGATAGTTCTGGAGTTTGGCCACAACATTCCTTGGTGTTTTAATTTTAGGATTTTTTCTGCTGGGCATCGATGTACTCTTTCATTAACAACTTTGCCCTCAGATTCCATGATATCAGGGCAGTTTTCCATCACTAGATACTGTAATATTAAGTCCAGCCTTTTTTTTTCAGTTCAATGTTTTCAGGAAGTCCTATAATTTTCAGGTTGCCCCTCCTCAATCTATTCTTAAGGTCAGTGGTTTTTTTGATGAGGTATTTTACATTTTCTTCTATTTTTTATTTTGTTTAACTGACTCTTGAGGTCTCATGGAGTCATTAGTTTCTGTAGACTCCATTCTTTTGGGGGGGGGAGTTTTCTTCCTTAACATTTTGCAACTCCTTTTCCAATTGGTCAATTCTACTTTAGAAAGAGCTTTCCATTTGACCTATTGAGGTTTTGAGGGAGTTATTTTCTATTTGCATTTGCCCAATTGAGGATCTGAAAGATTTATTCTCATTTTGTAATGGTCCAATTGATGATGTGAAAGATTTATTCTTGATTTCTATTTGTGCAGTTGATGTGAGAGAATTATTCTCCTTTTGTATTTGTCCAATTGTACTTTCTAAGGTTTTGTTTTCTTGTTGCAAGGTATTAATTGTGTCTCCCAAAATTTTAAGCTCCTTACTTATTTCTTCCAGGATGTCTTTCTGTGCTGAAGAACAGATCATATTCTCCTCAGAGGTTCCAGGTATCTCTGAGTTAGGGTCTTTCCCTTCCAAGAAATTATCTTTGGATCCACCTTTCTTCTGACCTTTCTTCATTTTGCTAAGACCTTGAATTGGGGCAGGGCTGGTTCACAGGGTCTTGGGGTTGCTAAAGGCTTTACTCACTGAGTGCTATTTCTCTGGCTGGCCAATAGGAGGTGTCGGTTGCTTTCTCTGGCGTGTCTGTGACCTTGATTGAGGCCTTCTCCCTTTGTTTGAAGGGAGGATTTGGAGCTATTGAATTCTTTTGCCTTCAATCAATGTTGGGCTTTACCCTGGCCTGAGGTCATTCCTCACCTAGGCTGGTGCTCCTGCTCACACACCTGGGCCTGAGAAAGAATTAGTTTGCATCTGTTCATTTGGGAGGAGGTGTGAGCTGTAATGGGACTCTGCTTTACTCAGACCAGAGGAGCCCAGGGATGGTGGCCCCAGCTCTCCTGCTCTGGAACTCTCCCCCCAGCCCTGTCCACAAGCTCCAGAGGGACAATGCCAACACCAGTGCCTCTGCTCCCTAGTTGACTCAAGCCCCTGCTGTCTAGCCCCAGTGCTGATCTAGCAGGTCTGGCTCTCAGGCCCTCAGACTCCAGGCTCCAATTCAGCTGTTAATCTGGCTGATCCAGGGATGATCCGCCCTCTGGGCCCAGACTCACCCGCCCAAATTTGTCCAGTGCTGCTGCTGGAGACAAATCCTGAGGTAGATGTTCTTTCTCTTGGCTTTTCTTCTGGGTTTTGTGCATCGGATTTCTTTTAAGATTATTGTTTCATGTGATAGATGGGGAAAGATCAGGAGACTTTAAAACTGTGACTGTATTCTCTCTGCCATCTTGGCCGGATGTCAGGTTTTTTCTTTTTTGTTGTGAAATCATTTCCTGAACCCAAGACTAATTTACAGCACTTCCAATGCTTTGGGGTTTTGTAGGGGATGCTCCACTGGGACTTTTATTCCTCTAAGATCTTATGCTCTCTTGGCTGTGCTTTGATATCTAGATGACCACAGTATTCCCCTCTGCCCTGGAGCTGTAAGGAGGACTCCTGCTTGGCTGTCTTAGTTTGGAAGCTCAAGCTGCAACCTGATCTGAGTAAACTGCAGGGCAAACTGCAGAGTCCTACCCCCAGGAAGAGTAGAGATATTTCTGCAGTCTCCCCTGACTCTCTTACCATCTGTGGACTGTTCCTTGGAGGTGCAGGCTGGTTTCTCTGAATTTTCACTGCAGGTTCTATGGTTGGTGCTCCCTCACTTGACATTCATTCTATTGTAAGAGAATTCTCTCCCTGCCCCTTCAAGCTATTCCTGGGCTGCACCATAACTGGGCCTTTTTCCAAGTCCTGGTCCTGGTGAAATGAGCCTTTCCCATGGAATTTCTGAGTTATCTTGGACTGGGAAAATATATCACTCAATCTTTCTGTGGGTTTTGTCCCTCTTAATTTTGGCTAGAGTCATAATTTGACAGCTTTTGGAGTTTTGGGGGGGAAGGAGTTCCCAGGAAATGCTGCCTTCACACCACCATCTTGGTTCTGTCCCACCTGGAGTATTTTTCAAATGGTTATATAGAACTTTAATTTCTTCATATAAAAATTGTGTATTCATATCCTTTGATCACTTATCAATTCATGAATGACTTGCAAACTTATAAATTTTATGCAATGCAATTCATATTTTAGAAATGAACTTTTTATCAGAACTCCTAGTTTTGAAAATTATTTCCCAGCTTTCTGTTTTCCTTCTAATTTTGCATTGATTTTATTAGTGAAAAACTTTTTAATTCAATATAGCCAAATTATTCACTTTAGAATTTATAATGTACTGTAATTCTTGTTATTCATAATTTTATTCCCTTTCCATAGATTTAATAAAGAGAATATTTCTTGGTCTATAAATTTCTTTATTTCTAAGTCCTGTACCCATTTTGACCTTTTTTTTTGGAAGAGAGTATGAAATATGGATCTAAGCCTAGTTTTTACCATGCAATTTTCTACTTTTCGTAAGGAGTACCAGACAGTTTATATGCCTGCTGCCTTATAGTATAGTTTTAGATTTGGTAAAGCTATGTCCCTTTCCTTTACATTTTTTTCATCAGTTCCCTTGCTATTCCTGACCTTTTGTTGCACCAGGTAAATTTTAATAGTATATTTTTTCTCACTCGGCAAAATAGTTATTTGTTAGCTTGATTGGTATGGCACTGAATAAGTAATATAATTTTGGTAGAGTTGCCATTTTTCTTATATTAGTTCATTCTATCCATGAGCAAATGGCATTTTCCCAATTATTTAGAACTGAATTTGGGTGAGAAGTACTTTATAATTGTGTTTGTACAGTTTCTAGATTTGTCTTGGGTGGTAGATTCCCAAGCATTTAATGCTGTCTATAGTTACTTTATATGGAATTTCTCTATCTCTTGCTCTTAGACTTTATTTTTCAAAAATAGAAATGCTGATTATTTATTTGTATTTATTTTATATCCTATGACGTTCCTGAATTTTATAACTGTTTCAAAGAGAATTTTAGATGATTTTCTTAGTTGGCAATTGTGACTCCTTCAATTTTTTTCTTCTCCTATTGCTACTGCTAGCATTTCTAAATACTATATTGCATAGCAATGGTTGCAATGGGTATCCTGTTTCATTGCCAATTCTATCGGAAATGCTCCAAGTTTATTCCCATTATACATAATAGTTATTGATGGTTTTTTATAGATACTATTTATTATTTTAAAGAAAATTTCCATTTATTCCTATACTTTCTGGTGTTATTAACAGAAATGGATGTTGCATCTTATCAACAGTTTTTTCAGCATCTACTAAGATAATCATTGATTTCCTCTTGGTTATCCTATTGATATGTTCAATTATGTTGAGTGTTTTCCTATTATTGAACCAGTCCTGCCTATCTGATAGAAATCCTACCTGATCATGGTGTATTATGCTAGGAATAATTTGCTGTAGTCTGATTGCTAAAATTTATTTAAAATTTTTGCATTGGAGCAGTTAGGTGGCTCAGTGAATTGAGTCCTGGTGTCAGGAGAAGTTGAGTTCAAATCCAATCTTAGTCATATAATAATTACATAGCTGTGTGACCTTGGGCAAGTCACTTAACTCCATTACCGTGCCAAAATAACTTCTCTGGGTTCTAGGATACAAATTCTGTTAAGAGACTTGATTCATGTTAGTTCTGAGGGAAAGCCAGGAGAATTTAAAACAGTGCCTAGTTTTTCTTTATGTTGATCTTTTTGCAAGCTATTGGCTTCCACATATTTCTGTAAATTTCTTTTCCACCCCTGATATGCACAGCAGCAAAAAATCCACCTCCCTAATTCCTCCCCACTTCCATCATTTTCCTTCGCTTTTCTTTCCCCTTTCCTTTTTTATTTTTTTCAGCTCTTGTCTTCCCTAGCTTCTATTATTCCATCCTTGCCCTTCACTCCTCTACCCCTTCCTAATTTTTTGAAAGATAAGATAAAATTCTAAACATAACTGTTTATATCTTATTTCCTCTGATTCAAATCTGATGAAAGAAGATTCAAACAATTATCACATCTTTCCTTCTGCTATAATAGATTCTTTGTTTCTCTTCATATGATGCAACTTAGCACATTCTGTCTCCCTCTTCCTCCAGTTCCACCACAATAATTTTAATGTCTTAATTTTTTTAATCTTCTGATCAAAATCAACTTATACCCATAACATCTTTCTAAGAATACTCTCTCTAATAGAGTTATGGTTCTCAAGAGTTATGCATCTCATCTTCCCATGTTGTGATGAAATCAATTTAATGTTAATGACTAACATTATATTTTTTGTCCCGTTTAAATTTTTATGTATCTCTTGAGTCTCATGTTTGAAGGTATAATTTTCTATTCAGCTTTGATTTTTGCATTAGGAAATTTTGGAATTCTCCATGTAGCATGTAAATGAAATTTACATTTATATGTACATATGTAATCAAAACATATACATATAGCACATGTTTCAAATATAAATTCAAGAATGAATTTCTCTCATGTATTTTATCTCTTTGCAGGTCTATAATTTTGCACTTGGGGAACAAGATTTAGAAAAATCATTCAGATATAATCTTTCCTAGTGTCAAAGTTACTTCTATACTAAATATGGAACATATGTAATATATTGGAAGCTGAAAAATATATCCCCTATTTGATGTCAAGGAGACACAGAAAAGCCCATAAAAGTAGAATGAATGCATGTGTTTTCTTTTTTTTCCTATAAAACACAAAAGGAACTAATTTTTCTCTTGAAATATTTGAAAATTCAAGTCCATCTGAAATCAAGTGTTTATGGTATTAAAATGCAAACAATTGGTAGTGAGTGAGCTCCAAAGGTGCAATGCATTCCAGATTTGTAGTCCCACATCAGTTGAATTTAAATGGAGGAGATCCAAAAGAAAGAAGATTACTCTTTTACTTATTCATTGACTGGAATCTCATTTTTCACAATATGATGAGTACATTAGAGGATGACTTTTGTATGCAAGCTTTTGAGCATGATTTTCAGCCCTGATCACTTTAAGTGGCAAACTATGTATAGTAAACAAAGAAATAAATTCAAAGAATCAATTAATAGTAGTTTTAAAGAATGCATTACATTTGCTACCAGAGCCAAACGGAACTGGTTAGCCATAGGATCATCAGTGATTAATCATGAGCTTAAATAATTTCAGTGTAGGGAAAAGGGCTTGCAAATAAGGACAAAAATGCCAGAGCAATGACCCTAACAGGAGAAATCTGAGATGGTATAGGGTTCTCTACCTAAGGCAATGCAGTGAGCAATAGCCTGCCAATAAAGGGTAGCAGTGATGATTTAATAGATTTGAGTCATAACAGGTTTTCATATTTGCTCAGAGACCACCTGGTGCCAATGTGAAGTAATTTTAAGATTTTTGCTGTGGCTGCGGTCATCCAAAGGGTGATATCATTTATTGCACAAAGGACTGTTGTTATGCCAAGATCACAGCATAACTAACTTGCTGGGATATTTCTTGGGAAACATGATGTCTCCTCATATCTTGACATTTCTTCATTTTGGACAAGAAAATGGGATGTGAAAGATCACCTAGTTTTATGACCAATAAACAAGTGATACATATCTATATCTATATCTATATGTATATCTATATGTATATCTATATGTATATCTATATGTATATCTATATCTATATCTATATCTATATCTATATCTATATCTATATCTATATCTATATCTATATCTATATCTATATCTATATCTATATCTATATCTATATCTATATCTATATCTATATATATATATATATATATATATACCCAAAATGCCAAGAAAGATTATTTCTCTAAGGAATTAGTTCCTTAGGAGTCAGGAAGGTGTGTTCCAAGCATCACTCCTAGGTATTATTTACTTACAACCAGAAAAGGGAAGGGCTGCAAGAATGTCAGAGAGAACAAAATAGCAGAACCCAGGTGAATCAGAGTCTTGGTGTTTTAACATGTAACAAAAGAGGAGAGAGAAAAAAAAACAAAAAAACAAAAAAACTTCAGACTCATCCCTAATTTGAAATCTTGGGACAGCTGTCTCATTTGGGCTGTAAGCTGCCTCTGGTTATATAATAGACAAATCTTGGTTCTGCTATCCACTTAGGAAGGGGAAC
The DNA here is from genome assembly GCF_037893015.1 of Macrotis lagotis. Classification (NCBI taxonomy): domain Eukaryota; kingdom Metazoa; phylum Chordata; class Mammalia; order Peramelemorphia; family Peramelidae; genus Macrotis; species Macrotis lagotis. Next base: position 101,264,819 of record NC_133662.1, on the reverse strand, counting down.
TCTCTTTAGATTATTGAGTTTCCCATACATACAGGGCAACATTTATGCAATGCAAGAATGGGGTTTTGTTTTTTGGTATTTTTCTCAAAATTCCAATTATTGCTTAATTAGGGGAACTTGTGGGCAACTTGAAATCTCTTGCAGCTTTTCCTGAAACTACTTTAAATGAAGTTTTTGCACAGACCCTACAGCTACAGATTGTACCCACAGACAAAAAAAGAGTGAAACAAATTCTCAACTCAAGATATCATGAAGTAATTTAGGAAAGGTCTGTCTCACCTGAGTGAAAGGGTAGAGTTCAGCATAGGTGGGAGAGCTGGAAAGTCACTAGGAGGTTCTTACTCACAGCCCAATTCAGGACTGAACTCTGCAAACCAGCCATGCAGTAAGTCAGCAGTGCCACACCAAGCTCAGAAGCAGAGGTTCAAGTCCCAGGAAGGAACAAACTGCTGCACTGACAATGCCAAGTAATAAGTCAGGATACAAGAACATAGGAAGTAAATCACTGCACTGGTAAATGGAAAGTAAGGACTACCCTAAATGTGGAAACAAACTGCTCCATAGGCAACAACTTGTCTTATATTCAGGACCATACTTGCTGTGCCCCCAAAAGCAGGGTTCCATTATCAAAATGAGCAAAAAAAGAAAAATAGCTAAAACAATTATTATTCTGATAGGGTTGATAAAATGTCATCTCAGAAGATGAAGGCAGTGAAAAATGCCTAAATGTAAGCCCTCAAAGGCGTTTCTGAATTGACCTCATCTTCAAAAGAATCTCTTGGAAGAGCTCAAAAAGAATGTTAAAAGCCAAAGAAGAGACATAGAAGTAAAATGAAGAACAGCAATGACAATCATGCAGGAAAGTTTTATAAATTATACTAACTGAAGAAATCAGCTCCTTTAAAAGTGAAATTGATCAATTGGAAAAGGAAAACTGTTCCATTAAAAGTAAAAATGGCCAAGCAGAAAAGAAATTCAGATCATCAAAAAAGTAAAATTGATCAATTGAAAAGGAAAATATCACTTATAAAAGTAAAATTAACCAATTGGAAAAGAAAAGTCAAAAGTCAACTGAAGAAAATGTGATACTAAACATGAGAATTGGACAAATGGAAATTAGATTCTTTGAGACACTAAGATCCCATCTAACAAAACCAAAAGACTGAAAAAATAGAAGAAAATGTAAAGTACTTTTTAGGAAGTGATCAATCTTGAAAATAGATCTAGGAGAGATAATCTTGATCTACCTAATGACATAGTTTAAAAAAAAGCCTGGTAAATAGCTATCAGGAAATTATCCTGGAAAACTGCCATAATATCCTAGAACAAGAAGAGAAAACAGTCATTGAAACCATTGAAGTATCACCTCCAGAAAAGATTCCAAAATAAAATTCAAGGAAAATTGTAGCCAAATTTCAGAATTCTCAGATGAAAGAGTAAATACTACATGATGTCAAAAAGAAAAATTTTATGTATGAAGGAATCACAGAATTACAGAGGACTTCTCAAATTCTACATTGAAGAACTGGGGGTTCTGAAATAAGATAATACAGAGGGCAAAGGACAATGAATTACAATCAGTATTCAGCTACATGCAAAATTGAACACATTTTTCAGGAGGAAAATGGACTTTCAAATATATGTGATAAAAAAAGACAAGAATTGATCAGAAAATTCAATAGTCACATACAAGGTTCAATAGATGTGTAAAAAAGGTAAAGTAAACAGAAAAAATACTCAATAACATTAAAATGTATACCTCTCTACAGGGTAAGATAATGTTTGTAACTCTTGAGAATTGCGTTTCCTCTTAGGATAAGATTGGGTATAGATCTATGATGAAAGTCAACTTGCTTTTGCTGAAACTTTAACTCGAGAAGGTTGAATAAATTTGGAGGGAGATTTCTTGGAAGGTGAGTTTTCTTTGATTTACCTGTTGTTTCAGTTCATAAGAGTTATTTCTATTTGGACAGTTGGAATTATTTACTTAGAAAGTTTGGGTATAAATGGATCTTGGAGAGATTTTGCTTTTCATGATACTGTAGCTACAGTTGGTTGGGAGTGTACTTAGAATGTATAGGCATAAATGGATCATTAAATGATTTTGATTTTCATGATATTTAGCTCACAAGGCTTATATTTCTAGATAGAGTATTTGGAAAGAGGGTGTGGTATTCATTGATTATAAGTTGATGATTATGGCTCTTGAATATTGCATTTCTCACAGTTGAGGGTAGTGTACTTGAAGGAGGTAATAATGCTCATAAATCAATCATCATTTGTAAAATGTACTTCTGTTAGGACAGTGAAAAGATTATATCTTTACAGAAGATGTAGGTTCAAGGAAGATTTAAAACAAGACATAAAAAGAAAAAATATAGTAGGATAAAACTAGTCTTCAGAGGATAAATAATACCATGTGAAGAAGAACAAAATCCTATTATAAGAACAGAAAGAAGGGAGGGTGTAAGCTATGAGTAAATCTTACTGTCAACATATTTGGCCCCAAAAAGGAAAAATATGCATTTCAATTGGAGTTTAAAATTTATCCTACCCCACAGGGACATGGGGGTAGGGGGATAGAGAGAATTCAAAAGAAAGGGGAAGAAAGGACTGACAAAAGGGAAGGGGAAAATAAAAATAAAATTCAAAAGAAGTAAAATTTAAAAAGAAAAGTAAAGGGGGGAAGGGAGAAGAAAGGGAAAGGGGACAATAGAAAGAAGGCTTGATTAAGAGGCAGGAAAAAGAAGTAGAATATTGCAGAGAATGGATAAGGAGAAAAGAAAAGTGAAAATTGGACAAGATAACATGGAGAGAAATAAGCATAAGTGTAAATGTGAATTGAACAAATTCTCCATTACTACATAGAATCAGAAAGCAAAATGCATTGCAAACTAGAATTCTATAATATGTTGTTAACAATAAGCACATTTGTAGTAGAGTGGTACACAGGATAAGGTTAAAAGATTAGAGAGAATAATAGAGCATGTCAGAGAAAGAAACCAGTACACACAACTGGCAGACCCACTTGGACTTACTAAGCCAAGTGAACAAAGTCTCTAGGACTGCCCCCCTCTGCCTCACTGAATGGCCCACTTAGAGTTACTAAAGCCTTTGAGCAAAGCCTCAAAGTACTCCAAAACCAAAGGTCTGTGAGGACCATCCTCCAAAACAAGATGTTGGGAAAATGAAGAAAAGAAAGCAGAAAGGAGGGGGAGGTCCATAGAAAATTATCTTTTCGGCAAAGACCCTAACTCAGAGAGATCTAGAAGTTCTGAGGAGAAGATGATTTGGTCTTCAGTCCAGAAAGGAATCCTTGAAGAAATCAGGAAGGAGTTTAAACATCAATTGGAAAATTTGAGAAAAAGAAGCCCAAGAGAAGATTAACACCTTGCAACAAGAAAACAAATCCATGGAAAATAAAATTGGTCAAATGCAGAAAGAAAATAATTCTCTCAAAAACCATAATTGGGCAAGTAGAAAACTCCTTTAAAAGTAGAATTGACCAATTAGAAAAGGAACTGCAAAAAAGATAAAAAAAATTCTTCTCTAAAAAACAAACAGATTATGTGGAAACTAATGACTTCACGAGACAACAAGAATCTCTTAAACAAAACCAAAAAGTTGAATAAATAGAAGAAAATGTAAAATGTCTCATCAGCAAAACCACTGACCTCAAGAATAAATCAAGGAGAGACAACTTAAGAATTATTGGACTCCTTTAAAATAAAGAAGAGAAAAAAGACTGGACTCAATATTACAGGATTTAGTGATGGAAAAATGCCCAGATATCAAGGAAATGGAAAGCAAAATAGTTATTGAAAGAATACATCAATCTCCTCTAGAGAGGAATCCTATAATGAAAAGACCAAAGAATATAGGAGTCACATTCCCGAACTATCAGATAAAAAAGACAATCCTGCAAGCAGCCAGAAAGAAACAATCTAGATACCAAGAAGCCACAGTAAGGATTACACAGGACTTGGCTGCATCAATATTAAAGCACCAAAGGTCATGGGATGCAATATTCTGCAGAGTAAGGGAGCTTGGAATTCAGCCAAGAATTCACTTTCCAGCAAAACTAAGCCTTTTCTTCCAGGGGAAAAATGGAAATTTAATCAAATAGGAGACTTCCAAATTTTCCTATTGAAAAGAATAAAGCTAAATAGAAAATTTCGACTTCAAACAGCAGACTCAAGAGACACATGAAAAGGCTAAAAAAAAAAGGTAAGGAGGAAAAAACACAACTCTCTGACAAAATGAACCTGGCCACTTGAGAGAAAGACTTATAACTCTTGAGAATTATAACTCTTTTATAGAGAATATACTTAGCCAGAAATAATGGACATTTATAGCCATGACTCTGATATAATGATTTAAAAACTCTATCACTTTAAAAAGGGAGAAAGTAAAGAGATGGGAGGATGGAGGAGATTGAATAAGGGAAATCACATTTCATTTAGACATATAAAGGACTTAGTGCAATAGAGGGGATGAAAGGAGGAGGTGAGAACTACTTGAATCTTAGTCTCATCAGACTGGGTTTAAAGCTAACATACACACAATCAGATAAGAAACCTATCTTACTTTTCAAGAACTATAAGGGGAAAGGGGGAGGGGAGGAAAAGAGCAACCAACAGAAGGAAGAGAAGGAAGAAGGGGAATGTGAAAGGAAAATGAAAAGGGAGGGGAGTTGGATATAGGGAGGTAAACACAGTGAAGGAGTTGGTATTCAGAAACAAAATACTGGGAAATAGGTATAAAGTGAAAAAGAGGGGAAATACAAACAGAGGGAAGATAGCATGGAGTGCAATAAAGAATTATAATTATAACTTTGAGTGTTAATGGGACGAACTCTGCCATAAAATGTAAGCGAATAGCAGAGTGGATTAAAAAACAGAGTTCTTCAATATGCTGCTTAGAAGAAGCTCATTTGAAACAGATATAATGGAGGAGCAGTAATCCTTATCTCTGACAAAGCAGCTGCAAAATAGATCTCATTAAAAGAGATAAGGAAGAAAACTATATCTTCTGAAAATGTACCATAAACAATGAAAAAAATTTCAATACTAAATTTGTCACACCAAGTATTATATCATCAAAATTCTTAGTGTAAGAGTTGAATGAGTTACAAGAAGACATAGGAAAACTCTACTGGTGGGAGACCTCAGCCTCAGGCTCTCAGATTTAGATAAAGCATAAAATAAACAAGAAGGAAGTTAAGAGGTAAATAGATTCTTAGAAAACCTAAGCACAATAGAACTTTGGAGAAAACTGAATGGGGATAGAAAGGAAGCTCTCTCTCTCTCTCTCTCTCTCTCTCTCTCTCTCTCTCTCTCTGCAGTACATAGTACTTACACAAAAATTAACCATACACTATGGCATAAAAAACCTAATAATAATCAAATCCAGAAAGGCATAAATAGTGAATACATCCACTTCATGTTATAATGCAATAAAATCACATGCAATAATGGACCATGGAGATATAGACTTAAAACTAATTGGAAACCAAATAACTTCATTTTAAAAAATGAGTGGATCAAACAACAAATGATAGATGGATTTAATGATTTCATACAAGATAATGACAACAACGAAACAATACCAAAACTTATGGGATACACCCAAGGGGATAAAATATAACTTTAAATGCTTACATAAATAAATTACAGAAAGGGGAAATCAATGAATTAATCATTCAAATAAAAAATTAGAGAAAGAACAAATTTAAATGCCCCAATTAAATATCAACTTATAAATTCTAAAAATTAAAGAAATTAAAAAAGTAGAAAGCAAGAAAACTATTTAACTGATAAATAAAACCAAGAATTGGTTTTATGGGAAAAAACAATAAAATTGATAAACCTCTGTATAATTTGATTAAAAAATAAAGAAGAAAAATATGAAATGCTGTTATCATAAATGAGAGTTACAACTCACCAATTATGAGGAGGAAATTAGTGGAATAACTTGGAATTATTTTTCCCAATTTTATTCCAATAAATTTGACAATCTAAATGAAATAGCAGAATATTTACAAAAATATAAGTTTCCAGGTTAAATGAAGAAAAAATTAAATGCCTAAATGACCCTGTCTCAGAAAAAAGAAGTTCTACAATCCACTCTTGAACTCCATAAGAAAAAAATCTCTAGGCCCATATGGATTCACAAGTGAATTCTCTCAAACATTTAAGGAACAATTTGTTTAAATTCTATATACCCTCTTTGGAAAAATAGGTGAATACAGAACTCTGCCTAACTCTTTCTATGACACCAATATTGTGCTGATAACTAAACCAGGAAGAGTAAAAACAGGGACAGAAAATTATAGACATATGTTTCTGATGAATATAGATGCAAACATCTTAAATAAAAACTTAATAAAACTACTACAACAAATTATCACTAGGACAAACCACTGTGACTAAGTACGATTATTCCTAGGAATGCAGGGTTGGTTTAATATTAGTAAACTGTTAGTTTAATTAACTATAAAATAGAAAACCATATCAGAAATCATATGATTATATTAATAGAGGCTGGAAAAGCTTTTGAAAAAATATAGCACTCATTCCTACTAAAATCTGTAGAGAGCATAGAAATAAATGTATTGTTCCTTAGAATAATAAGCAATATCTGTATGAAACAATCAACAAACATTAAAACATTATATACTATGGGGTTAAGTTAGAGGCATTCCCAATAAAATCAGGGGTGAAGCATGTTTGTCCATTATTAACCACTACTATTAAATATTGTATTAGAAATATTAGCCTCAGCAATGAGACAGAAAAGAAACTGGAGGTATTAGAATTGGGAAGGAAAAGACAAAACTCTCACTCTTTACAGATAACATGATGGTATGCCTAGAAAATCTAAAAAAAATCATCCGACAAACTTCTAGAAGCAATTAGCAACTTTATCAACATTACAGAATATGAAATAAACCGTCATAAATCCTCACCTTTTCTATATATGGCTAGCAAGATACAGCAAAAAATTGTTAGAAAGAGAAATCCCATTCAAAATAACTTCAGACAATATAAAATACTATGTAGTCTACCTGCCAAGGCAGACTTAGAGACTTCATGTGAACAAATTACAAAATACTTGTCACATACATAAAATCTGATTTAAATAACTGGTTAAATATAATCTACTCATGCATAGGCCAAGCTAATATAATAAAAATTACAATCTTACCTAAATTGAACTATTTATTCAGTGCCCTACCAATCAAAATTAAAAAAAATAAATAAATGACTTAGAAAAAATTGCAAGTAGGGACAACTAGGTGGCACAGTGGATAGACCACTAGCCCTGGAGACAGGAGTACCTGAGTTCAGATCCGGCCTCAGGCACTTAATAATTACCTAGTTGTATGGCCTTGGGCATGCCACTTAACACCATTTGCCTTGCAAAAACCTAAAAAAAAATTGCAAACAAATCCATATGGAGAAATAGAAAGTCAAGAATTTAGAGGAATTCAATGAAAAAAAAGTGCAAAGGAAGGTGGCTTAGCCCTACCAGATCTAAAATTATATTATAAAGCATATGTCATCGAAACTCTTTGGTAGTTCAAAATCCAAAGTCCACCAAGGGGAAGGATGCAGGCTGGAAACAGGAGGCCAGGGCAGCTTGTGACCTGTGGCCAGGAGCAAGTAGCCGGAAGTTGCAAGGAAGGAAGTCGCCGAATGGATCCAATTGTTCTTTATCCTTTCTTTGATCATAAACTATTCCCCTTTCCATACATTTAGCAGACAAGTAAATATTAAACCCTGTTGGGAGCCAGGGTCTCTAAGCTGTTTGACACAGTCATGGCAAGAAGACTCAAGGCAGACACACCGCCTGATGAAACAACATTTCCTTCTTCAATATATATTTATGTAGGGATTCCATGTATACCCATATTTTTGGGTTTATTATTGATTGCAAAACTTACTCATCCTAATAGTGAAATGACTATAAAATGGGAAGGATTTCAGAGAAATTCCTTGAATAAAACAGATTGTAAACTCTGTCCCAATTTAACAGGATTGCAAAAGGCTTCAACATTATGAAATCTTTGGAAAATAAAGCATTGGGAGCTCCAGGGAGACATCAGAATATATGCAGGGAAAACAGATACAAGATAGTTTAGGTAGACTTCCTGGGAAATTAACAGTTTTGCCCCCTTATCATACATGGGAATATATGATAAAGATGGTGAGAGAATAGTATAGGTGACTGAAATGTGATCTCTAACAGCCTTAGTTTATTGGGAAAAAATAAAAAAGTCATAGAAACTGTGGCATCTACCAACAAGGGCTGAAAGGAAAAATTGGTTATGGAAGGAATCAATGGACAGGTGGATAAACATAACTGCCCTCACTATAGGTTGTCAAGGGAGCATATAGGAAAGCATTACATACGTGGCAGAAAAACATAAAAGCATTCCATTAAATTAATTATATCAAAGATTATTATCAGGAAAGTTCTGCTTAATTAATAACTTTACTATGCAGCAACAAACTAGGCAACAGACAGGTTGAGGCCATCACGGTCTGAGCAGGGACAAGAAAATTAACTACATGATTGATAATCACACTTGTAACCCCTACATGATCAAACTTGTAACCATATGAACTATATGACTGATGATAAAAATTGTACAGTTTTCTAACCAAGGACATGATTTTAGCTTGCTTGTTTGATATGATTCTGAGACTGTAAAAATAAATCCAGGCAGCTGACAGTTAGTCAACCTGCTACTGCCTTTAAAAAAAAAATGTTTGGTATTAGTCCAGAAAAATAGTGGTAGATCAATGGAATTAACTAGGAGCAAAAGAGATAGTAGGAAATGATTATAGTAATGTGATGTCTGATAAACCCAAAGAGTCCAGCTTTGGGGATAAAAATTTTCTCTGATAAAACCTGTTGGAAAACAAAACAAAACAAAACAAAACAAAAAAAAAAAAACCTGTTGGGAAAACTGCAAGGTAGTATGGCAGAAACTTAGGTTAGACCAACACCTCACACCCCATACCAAGATAAGATCAAAACGGTTGCAGAATTTAGACATGAAAGACAATAGTATAGACCAACTAGAAGATTAAGGAATAGTTTGCCTGTCAGATCTATGGAGAGTGCAACAGTTTATGACCAAGGAAGAGATGGAAAACATCATTAAAATGAAACTAGATGATTTTATTATATTAAAAAAGCTTAGCTTTTGCATAGATAAAACTATTGTAACCAAGATTAAAAGAAGTGTAGTAAATTGGGAAACAAATTTTCCTACTGGTATATCTGACAAAAGACTCATTTATAAGAAATATATATAGAGAGAACAGGTTCAAATTTATAAAAAATAACAAACCATTCCCCAATTAAGAAATGGTCAAAGGGTACACAGAGGCAATTTACAGATGAAGAAAGCAAAACTATCTATACCCATATGAAATTCAGATAAAAGAATCTATGAGATACCACCTCACACCTCTCAGACTGGCCAGTATGACCAGAAAGGACAATGTTCAATGTTGGAAGGGATGTGGGAAATCTGGGGCACTAATAACTTTGCTGGTGGAGTTGTGAATTCATCCAAATGTACTGGGGAGCAATTTATTATCACCCCCAGAGAGCAATAAAAATGTGCATACCCTTTGATACAGCAATACCCCAAATAGCGTCTATTCCTTGATGATATCATGAAAAAGGATAAAAGCATCACTTCTACAAAAATATTCATAGCGTCTCTGTTTGTGGTGGCAAAGAATTGGAAATTGAATGAACGTCCGTCAATTGGGGAATGGGTGAATGTGGTATATATATATATGTCATGGTAGACTATTGTACTTTTGGAAACTGGGAAGGATGAGAATTCATGGAATCCTGAACCGATGCTGAGTGAGATGGACAGAACCAGAAAAACTTTGAATGCCCAAATGGCAACATGAGGTAATGATCAATCTTAATGGGCTTACTCATTCCATCAGTGTAGTAATCAGAGACAATTTGGGGTTATCTGTGATGGAGAATACCATCTATATCCAGAGAAAACATAGTGGAGTTTGAACAAAAACCAAAGACTATTGCCTTTAATTAAATAAAAAAACATGTCACCTTAATTTATAATTTTACTAACTTTTATATTTTTTACCTTCAGTATATGATTTATCTCTCAACACATTCAAATTCAGATCGCCGTATAGCATGGAAACAAGACTATCAGATTACCTTATGTAGGATGTTGGGGTAGGCAAGCAAGATTAGGGGAAAGATTGTAAATTTCAAAAGTAAATAAACAAATAAAAAATAGAAACAGTAGAATTTTAAAAATCAATTGGAAACTTTATAACATAATTTTAAAGATTGAGTGGATTAAAAAACCAATAAAAGAAATCCATAATAATTTCATTCAAGAAAATGACAATAATTTCAACATATGAAAAACTTGTATGTTATAATCAAGGCAGTTATAAGTGGAAATTTTATATTTCTAAATGCTTATATGAATAAAACATAGAAAGAGTAGTTAAATGAGTTGGGCATGAAACAAAAAAAGTCATAGTACAAATTAAAATTCTCCAATTAAATAGCTAATTAGAAATTCTGAAAATCAAAGAAAAGATTAACCCCTGATAAATTTGATTTATAAAAAAATGTTAACAAGATTACAAATGTCAAAATGAAAAAGCTGCATTTACCACTAATAGAGACTATTAAAGTAATAATATACAACTATTTTCATAATATATATGAAATTATTGAATATTTCCTAAAATATAACTTGCCAGATTAAGAGAAGAGTTTATTAAATAATTAAATAACTCCATTTCAGAAAGAGAAATTGAACAAGTCATTAATGAGCTTACTAATAAAAAAAATCTCCATAGTCATATGGATTCACAAGTGAATTATACTCAGCATTCAAAGAACAATTGATTTGAATTTCATATGAACTATTTGAAAAAATATATGATTTCTGTAAAATTCCTTCTGAGATATCAATATGCTGCTGATACTTAAACAAGAAAGAATCAAAACAGAGAAAGAAAATTGTGGGCCAATTTCCCTAATGTACCTTAATCAAAAAATTTGAAATGAAATATTAGCAAAATGCTCATGGCAAGTTAACACTAGGATAATGCAGCATACCTGGCATGTAGAATTGGTTGTATATTAGAAGAACCATCAGTTTTACTAACCATTTCAAAAGCACAACTAACAGAAATGATATGATTGTTTCAATAGATACTGAAAAATTTTGAAAAAATTCCTATTAAGAATATTTGAGAGCATATGAATAAATGGAGTTATGAATTTTTTTTCTTAAAATGGTAAGTATTGTTTATCTAAAACTATCATTAAGCAAAATAACTACTGGGGATATGCTTGAAGTAATTCCATTAAGTTCACAGCCTTGTGAATCAAGAATGTCTGTTATCACCACTATTCAATATTGTATTTGAAATCATGTAAGAATCATATCAGGTTAAGAAATCAGGAAATCAGGTAACCAATCAGGAAAGAAAAAATATAAAAGAAAGAAAAAAGAATATGTAATGAAGACACAAAATTCTCCATCTTTACACATATGATCGTATACTCATTATACCCTAGAAAATTCATGAAAAAAACTACTTGCAACAATTAAAAACTTTAAAAAAGTAGCAAAATATAAAATAATCCCAAAAAAAATCAACATTATTTCTATGCATTACCATCAAGCCACAGCAACAAGAGATTGAAAGAGAAATTTAATATAAAGTAAATATTGATGGGGACCGGAGACAAGATGACAGCGTGAGAAGGCAGCATTTCCTTGGAACTCTGACCCCCAAACCCCCAAAAAACAAAGGATGGTTCAAGCCAAAATTTAGAGGGGCCAAACCCACAGAAAAACTGAGTGTTACATTTTCCCAATCCAAGATAACTTGTTCTGCTTTTGTTTCATCAGGACTGGGGGTTGGAAAAAAAAAAACAAAAAAAAACTGTGACACAGCCCAGCCCAGCCCAGGCCAGTGGCAGCCCAGGCCAGGTCAGCACATCCCAACCCAGAGATAAATCAGCAACAGCTTGAAGGGGCTGTGGGAGAACTCTGCTCCACCAGAATGAATGTGGAATGAGGGAACATGTACCACAGAATCTGCAGTGAGAATCAAAGAATCAGGAGAAAGCAGCCTACACCCACAGAGACAGTAAGGAAAGTCTGCAGAGATTTCTCTGCTGTTTACCTACACTCAGATCTTGTAGTTTGGGCTTCCATAATAATAAGTAACCAAGATGGATCACTGCATATAGCCCCAGGGCAGAGGGAAGTACTGGGCCATCTACATGTCAAAGCACAGGCTAGAGAGCATAAGAGCTTGAAGGAATAAAGGTCTCAGTGGGGTGTGCACCCCCCCCCAAATGAAGCAACCCCAAAGCCTTGGAAGTACTGCAAATTAATCTTAGAATGAGGAAATGAGTAAACAACAGAAAAAAAAAAAAGAATCTGACAATAGAGACTTAATTTAGACCCATAGGAGATCAAAACACATACTTAGATGACAACAGAATCGAAGCTTCAGTATTCAAAACCTCCAAGAGAAATAGAAAATGGTCTCAGACTATGGATGAGCTCAAAAAAGACTTTGAAAAGCAATTAAGGTAGGTAGAGGAATAATTGGGAGGAGAAATGACAGCCATTGAGGGGGGGGGCGGCTAGGTGGCACGGTGACTAGAGCACCGGCCTTGGAGTCAGGAGTACCTGGGTTCAAATCCAATCCCAGACACTTAATTACCTAGCCGTGTGGCCTTGGGCAAGCCACTTAACCCCATTGCCTTGAAAAAAAAAATCTAAAAAAAAAAAGGAAAGAAATGAGAGCCATGCAGAAAAATCATGAAAACCAAATCAAAAGCTTGGTGAAAGATATAGCAGAAAACACTGAAGAAAATATGTTAAAAACTAGTTTAGACCTAATGCAAAACAAAACAAAAGGCAAATGAGGATAAGAATGCCTTAAAATGCAGAACTGGCCAGCTGGAAAAGGAAATAACAAAAACTCTCTAAAGAAAATAATCCTTCAAATGCAAAATGGAACTAAAGGAATCAATTGACTATGAAAGAAATCAGGAAGCAATAAAAGTCTTCCAAAAAAGCCAAAAATTAGAAGAAAATGTGAAATATCTCATTGGCAAAACAAAAGAGCTCAAAAACAGATCCATAAGAAATCATTTAACAATTATTGGTCTATATGAAAGCCATGACCAGGAGAAGAGCCTAGACTTCATTTTTCAAGAAATAATACATCAATATTTCCCTGAGATCCTAGAAGCAGAGGGTAAAATAAAATCAATAGAATTCACTGGTCACTTACTGAAAGAGATCCCAAAAGAAAAACTTCCAGTGATATTTTAGCTAAATTCCAAAACTCCCAAATCAAAGAGAAAATTCTAAAAACTGCCATAAACCAGCAATTCAACTTCCAAGGCTCCATAGTCAGGATTACACAAGATCTGGTAGCATCTACATTAAGGGCTCATAGAGATGGGAATATGATATTCCAATGGTTTACAACCGAGAATCAACTACTCAGAAAAACTGAACATCTTCTGTTAGGGGAAAAGATGGACTTTCAGGGGAAACAGGGGACTTTCAAACTTTCCTTTTGAAACAACCAGAGGAAGTCTGATCTCCAAGTACAAGACTCTGGTGAACCATAGAGGGGTGGAAGAGAAGGACTAATGCTGAGGAACTTAATGATATTAAACTGTTTGTATTCCTGCATGGGAAGAAGATATCAATAACTCATATAAACTTTCTCTTTTATAAGCGCTGTTAGAAGAAGCATATATAGATAGGGCACAAGAAGGAGTAGAATACAATGGTATAATATAGTAAAAAGGTGGAAACAATGGATGATAAAGGAAAGCATTGGGAGGAAGGGAAAGGAGAGGAAGAAGAAGCTAGAAATTTCACATAAGAGACAAGGAAAAATTTTTTTCAATTTAGTAGAAAGGGGGAAGGCAAGGGGGAATGTGTGAGCCTTTATTCTCATCAGAAATGGCTCAGAGCAAAAATAACAGGGTGGGCAAATCTATCTTACCCAAGAGGAAAAACGAGAAGAAAGGGATGGGATAAGAGGGAATGGAGGGAGGAAAGGGGGAATAGGTGATACAAGAGAGGGAAGATCAAGAGAGAGGGTACTATGATGCAACACACTTTTAGTCAGGATGAAAGGAGAGAGAATAGAATAAATGAGAGGGGGGAGGAATAGAGTGGAGGTATATCTAGTAATCGGAATTGTAGGAAAAATAATGAAGCAATTTCTCTGGTGGGTTTATGATAAAGAAAGCAACTCACCCCAGAGACAGAGCCATTGGAATCTGAACACAGAATGAAGTACATTTTTTTTCCTCTCTCTATTCTTGAGGAGTCTCATCTTCTTGGGGGGGGTGAGGGGGGGGTTATGTTTACTCTTATGTTTACTCTTACAACACATTCAATTTACATCAATGTATAGCATGGAAACAATATGAAGACTATAAGACAGCCTTCAGTGGTGGGGGGAGGGAAAGGAGGGTGGGGGGAAATTGTAAAATTCAAAATTTTACAAAAATGATAAGTAGATGCTACTATTGTGTATGATTGGAAAACAAATAAAATGTTAACAAAAAATAAAATGAATGAAAAAGCCAATAAATTTATAAATATTTGGATATTCTGGTATTAAAAAAAAGATAAACAAATTTCCAGTAGCAAAAATGAAGAGAGAATTAACCACCAAAGAAAAGTAAAATAAACAGATAATTTGGAGCACCTTGCTGAAATGTATGCCAATAAACTGAATAACCTGAGTGAAATAGATGAATGAAAATGAACAAGAATACAAACTGTCAAGATTAACAGAAAAGGAAATAAATTACTTAACCCCATTTCAAAAAATGAAAATGAAAAACATGTCAATGAAATCCTTACGAAAAAATCTCCAGGTCCAGATGGATTTAAAAGCGAATTCTCTCAAACATTTAAGGAACAATTAATTCATATTCTGCAGGAAATATTTTTTTTAAAAAAATAAGAGTGGCAGGGGCAAGTAGGTGGTGCAGTGGATGAAGCACTATCCCTGGAGTCAGGAGTACCTGAGTTCAAATCCAGCCTCAGACACTTAATAATTAAATAGCTGTGTGGCCTTGGGCAAGCCACTTAACCCTATTTGACTTGCAAAAACCTAAAAAATATAAGAGTGGACGTAGTTCTGCCAGACTCCTTTTATGACACCAATGTGGTGTAGATACCTAAACCTGGAAGAACCAAAGCAAACAATGAAAATTATAGACCAGGAGTGGCTAGGTAGCATAGTGGATAAAGCACCGGCCCTGGAGTCAGGAGTACCTGGGTTCAAATCCAGTCTCAGACATTTAATAATTACCTAGCTGTGTGGCCTTGGGCAAGCCACTTAACCCAATTTGCCTTACAAAAAAAAAGAAAATTATAGACGAAACTCCTATTGAATATTGATGCAAAAATCTTAATAAAATTTTAGCAATGTGAATACAGCAAGTTATTACTTGGATAATGCACCATTATTAGATACGATTTATATCAGGTAGGCAGGAATTGTTCACAATTAGAAAACACTCAAACTATTTGAACATGTCAGTAGAAAAAAATTGAAATCATATGATCATCTCAATTGACACTAAAAAAGCATTTGAAAAAAATTCAACATCCATTCCTATTAAAAACACTAGAAAGTGTAGGAATAAATGGGGTTTTCTTTAAAATAATGAATAGTATTTATCTAAAGCAATCAACAAATATCATATGCAATGGGAATAAACACAAAGCATTGCCAATCAAATTATAGTTGAAACAAAGATGTCTATTATCACCATTACTAATTAATATAGTATTAGAAATACTAGTAGTAGCAATAAGAGAAGAAAAAGAAATTGAAGGAATCATAATTTGCAATGAGGAAGCAAAATTTTCACTCTTTAAAGATAATATGATGGGTTACTTAGAGAACCAGAAAAAATCATCTAAAAAATTTCTTGAAGCAATTAAGAAATTCAAAAAAAGTAGCAAGGTATAAAATAAACCCACATAAATCAATAGCATATCAATTTATGAATAACAAAGTCCAAAAGCAAGGGATAGAAAGATAAATTCCATTTTAAATCACCAAAGACAACATTAAATCCTGGGGAAACTACCTCTCCAGAAAAAAACAGAAACTGTATCAACACAATTATAAAGAACTTCTCACCTGAATTCTGGTATAAATAATTGGAAAAATGTCAAATGCTCATGTTTAAATTGAGGTAACATAATAAAAATGACAATTCCATACAAATTAAATTACTTATTTAGTGCCATACCAATCAAACTACAAAAAAACAATTTTATTGAGTCAGGAAAAATTGTAGCAAAATTCATCTGGACACTTCTGGCCAAGATGGCAGAGAAAAGAAAGGAACAGTTCAAAAATCTCCTGATCTTTCCCCATAAATGTTATGAAACAAACCTCTAAACAGACATCTGATCAACAAAAATCAGGAAAAAAATTTAAGAGAAACAACATCTACCTCAGGATTTGTCTTCTATAGTCATTCGTAAATGTGGACACAGAGGACAGATCAGCCATGGTTCAATCTGATTAGCAGAGGAGTTGGAGCCAGGGAGCCTGGGGGTCTGAGAACTGGACCTGCTTGATAAGCAGCAGGGCTAGAGCCTAGTTGAACATGGGGGCTTGGATGAGCTAGGGAACAGAGGCAGTGGTGTTGTTGGTGACCATCTGGAACTTGCTGGCAAGACTGCAGGGAGAGTTCCAGTGCAGGAGAACTGTGGGCATCATCCCTGGGCTCCTCTTGTCAGGAGGAACTCCAAGTCCACGCCTCCATTTCAGCTGAAGGTTCTTCCCAAAACAAACATAATTACAGACCTTCTAACTCAGGTACAGTGTGTGACTGCAGATTACCACCCCAGCTGACAATAGGGATAGTTAAAACTTCAGCCCAGTGTATAGTTCACAACTGATTGAAGACAAAAGTATTTAACAGCTTCAATTACTCCCTCCAGGCCAAAGAAGAGGGCTCCAATCAAGGTACCAGACACTCCAGAGAAAACAAAGGGCACCCCTAATTGGACAACTGGAGAAATTGCACTCAGTGACCAAAACATCTTGCACACTCTACTGGCCATCTGGAGATATTACACTCAGTGAGCAAAGACATTAGAACCCCCTACTGGCCAGCTTTAGATATTACACTCGGTGAGTAAAGCTTCTAAGGATCACAACACTAATCTTCTGTGAACCAGGCCCTGCCCAACTCAAAGTCTAAGCAAAATGAAGAAAGGTCAGCAGGAAGTTGGATCCATAGAAAAATATTTGGAAGGAAAAGACCCCAACTCAGAGAGACCCAGAAACTCTGAAGAGACTAGGATCTGGTCTAAAACACAGAAAGAATTCCTTAAAGAATAAGGAAGGAGTTAAAAAATCAATTGGAAAATTTGATAAAAGATACCCAAGAAAAGATTAACATCTTGCACCGAGAAAACAAATCAGTGGAAAATACAATCGGACAAATACAAAATGAGAATAATTCTCTCAGATCCTGAATTGGACAAATACAAAATGAGAATAATTCTCTCAGAACCTGAATTGGGCAAATGCAAAAAAAAAAAATAAGTCTCTCAAAACCTCAATTGGTCAAATGGAAATTTCTTTCAAAAATAGAATTGACCAATTGAAAAAGGAGTTGCAAAGATAAATGAGGAAAACTCTTCTCTAAAAAATAAAAGAATGGAGTCTGTGGAAATGAATGGCTTCATGAGACAGCAAGAGTCTCTTAAACAAAACCAAAAATTAGAAAAAAATAAAAGAAAATGTAAAATAATTCATCAGTAAAACCACTGATATCAAGAATAGATCAAGGAGGGACAACCTGAGAGTTATTGGTCTTCCTCAAAACATTGAACAGAAAAAAAAAAAAAAAAACCCTGGATTTGATATCACAGGTTTTAGTAATGGAAAAATGGCTTTGATACCATGGAATCAGGGGACAAAATAGTTGTTGAAAGAATATATCAGTCCCCTTGTAAAGAAATCCTAAAATGTAAAGACCAAGGAATCTAGTGACCAAATTCCAAAACTATCAGATAAAAGAGAAAATCTTGAAAGTATTCAGAAATAAACAATTTAAATACCAAGGAGCCAAGGCAAGGATTACACAGGACAAGGCTGCATCAACATTAAGTAGTCAAAGGACCTGGAATGAGATTTCCAAAGAGCAAGGGAGCTTGGAAGGCAGAAAAGAATCCACCATCTGGCAAAAGTGAGCCTTCTTTTTTCAGGGGAAAAGATGGACCTTTAATGAAATGGAAAAATTCCAAGAACTCTGATGAAAAGACCAGAGCTAAATGGAAAATTTGGACATTGAACAGGAGGTTCAAGAGACACATGAAGAGATTAAACAAAGGAGGGTAAAGAAAAAAAATTGTTATCCAATGAGACAAAACTTGCTATATCCCAGCATGAGAAAAAAATTATCATAACTCTTGAGAATTGTAACTCTAACAGAGAGAATATACCTACGCAGAAGTAATGGACACTCATGACTTATCCATGAGACTCCTATTCAATGAGATAAAACTGGCTATAACCCTACTTGGGAGAAATATTCTAATAAATCTCAAAAATTCTCACTCTATTAAAGAGAATATACTTCACCAGAAGTGATAGATACTCAGAATTTTATATAACTCAGAAAAAATTATTTCAAAAACACTTACTCCTTAAAAGAGGGAACAGGAAGGAGACAGGAGGAAGGAGGGGATTGAACAGGGTAAATCTCATTACATTAAGAGGTACAAAAAACCTATGGTAATAGAGGGAGAGAAGGAGGGGATGAGAAACACCTGAATCTTCTCCTCATCAGACTTGGCTTAAAGTTAATTTACACACACACACACACACACACACACACACACGCGCGCGCGCGCACACACAATCAGGTAACTTATTAAATAACTTATCTTTCAAGTAATAAAAGGGGGAAAAGGGGAGGTAAGACAAAGAAAAGGAGGGGGAGAAAATGGGGAACTAGCAGGAGGAAGGGAAGGGAAAAAGGAAAAGGGGAAAGAAAGGGGAGGGGTGGATATAGGAGGGAAAACACACTGAAGGTGGGGATATTTGGAAACAAAAAACTGGGGAATATGGATAAAGGGGAAAAAGGGGGAAATTACAAACTGAGGGAAGATAGCATGGAAGGCAATGAAGAGTTAGTAAATATAACTTTGAATATGAATGGGATGAACTCTCCCTTAAATCATAAGCAAATAACAGAGTGGATTAAAAAATGGAATCCTACAATATGCTGCTTAAAAGAAACTCATTTGAAGCAGAGAGATATAGAGTAAAGATAAAAGGTTGGAATAAAATATATTTTGCTTCAACTGAAATGAAAAAATCACAGGGAGCAATTCTTAACTCAGACAAAGCAGGCACAAAAATGGATAGCTTTAAAAGTTGATAAGGAAGGAACCTAAATTCTCCTAAAAGGTACCATAGCCAAATAAGTTTTTTCAATACTGGATATGTATACACCCAATGGGATAGCATCAAAATTCTTAGAGGAGAAGCTGAACGAACTACAGGAAGAAAAAGACAGCAAAACTCTTTAAGTGGGAGCCCTCAACAACCTGTTCTCACATTTAGATAAATCACATTATAAAATAAACAAGAGAGAAGTTAAGGATGTAAATCGATTGTTAGAAAACCTAGATATGATAGACTTCTGGAGAAAAGTGAACAGGGATAGAAAGAAATGTAACTTTTACTCTGCAGTACATGGCACTTATACAAAAATTGACCATGTTCCAGAGCATAAAAACCTAACGATCAACTGGAGAAAGGCAGAAATAGTGAATAAATCTTTCTCAGATCAAAATGCAATAAAAATTATATGCAATATTGGGCCAGGGAGATATGGACCCCAAACTGAATCAAAACTGAATAACCTAATTTTAAAGAATGAATGAATCAAACAACAAATTATAGAAAGCATTAATTATTTTATACTAGATAATGAAAATAATAAAACAGCATACCAGGGCAGCTAGGTGGCATAGTGGATAAAGCACCAGCCCTGGAGTCAGGAGTACCTGGGTTCAAATCCAGTCTCAGACATTTAATAATTACCTAGCTGTGTGGCCTTGGGCAAGCCACTTAACCCCATTGTCTTACAAAAACCTTAAAAAAAGTTATATTACAATAAGGGGAAAACTATATGATCATAAATGCTTCTGAGACAATCATTTTGGAAACTGTGTTGAGAAGGAATTGGGGAGAGGAAAGACAAGCACCAGGAAGATGAATTGGAAATCTATTGTAATTGTAAAGGTCAGAATTTATGAGTTGAGTAGAGGAAATAGGATGTATACAAATGTTAGATAGAATTGAGCTATCTGTGTCCAATCATGGAAAGGAATCAGGAAAAAAAAAAAAACTAAAAAAAAAAAAAAAAACTAAAACAGCATACCAAACCTTATAGCATTCACTCAAAGTGGCTGTCAGGGGATATATCATATCTTTAAAAGCATACATGTATAAATTAAAGAGAGAGAGAGAGAGAGAGAGAGAGAGAGAGAGAGAGAGAGAGAGAGAGGAAATCAATGAGCTAAATAAATTTGGGAAAGAACAAAGTAAAAACCACCAATTCAAGAACAAATTGGAAATTCTAAAAATTAAAAAGTATTTAATAAAATCAAAATCCACGAGACTATTGTACTAATAAATAAAACGAAGAGGTGGTTTCATAAAAAAAAACTAAAGAAATTGATAAACCACTGTTCAATTTGATTAAAAAAGGAAAGATGAAAACCAAATTGCTAGTATCATAAATGAAAAAGGTGAACTCACCACCAATGAGGGGGAAATTAAAATATTTTGGAAATATTTTGCCTAAGTATGCCAATAAATTTGACAATATAAATGAAAATTATGAATATTTACAAAAATATAAGGTGCCCAGGTTAAATTAAGAGGAGAATCAATATCTCAACAACCCTATCTCAGAAAAAGTAATTCAGCAAGCCATCATTGAACTCTATAAGAAAAAATCTCCAGTGCCTGATAGATTCACAAGTGACTTGTACTACATGTTTAAGAAACAATTGGTTCCATTCTATATAATAAACTCTTTGGAATAATAGGGGAAGACAGAACTCTGACTAATCTCTCTCTATAACACCAATACGGTGCTGATACCACACCAGGAAGATTTAAAATAGAGAAATAAAATTATAGAACTATCTCTCTGATGAATATAGATGCAAAAATTTTAAATAAAAACTTAACAAAATGATTGCATGAAGTTATCACAAGGACAATACATTTTGACAAAGTAGGATTTGTGCCAGGAATGCAGGGTTGGTTCAATATTAGTGAAAATTTTAGTCTAATTAATTATATCAACAAAAAACCTATCACAAATTATATGATTATATCAATAGTTGCTGAAAAAGCTTTTGACAAAATACAGCACCCATTCCTACTAAAAACACTAGAGAGTGTAGGAATAAACAGACAGTTCCTTAGAATAATAAGCAGTATCTATCTGAAACCATCATAAAGCATTATATTCAGTGGGGAGAGGCTAGAGGCATTCCCAATAAGATCAGAGGTGAAACAATGATGCCCATTATCACCACTAATATTCCATATTGTATTACAAATGTAAGCTTCAAAAATTAGAGAAGAAAAAGAAACTGAAGAATTAGAATTGGAAAGGAAGAGATAAAACTCTCACTCTTTGTAGATGACATGATGGTTTACCTAGAGAATCCCAAGAAATCTTCCAAAAACTACTGGAAACAATTAGCAATCCTAGCAAAGTTACATTATATAAAATAAACCCTGATGAATCCTCAATTTTTGTATATATGACTATCAAGATACAGCAGGAAGAACTAGAAAGAGAATTCCCATTGAAAGTAATTTTCAGACAATATAAAATACCTGGGAGTGTATTTGCCAAGGCAGAATCAGAAACTTTTTGAAAACAATTAAAAAAACACTTCACACACAAGTTAAATCAGATTTAAATAACTGGGCAAATATCAACTGCTCATGGATAGGGCAAGCTAATATAATAAAAATGTCAAAAGTAAACTACCTGTTTAGTGCTCTACCAATCAAAATTCCAAAAGTAATTACATTAATGAGTTAGAAAGTTGTGAGTAAATTTATATAGAGAAATAAAAAGTCAAGAATTTCGAGGGATTCAATGAAAAAAGTGCCTAAAAGATGTCTTAGCCCTATTTGATCTAAAATTATGTTATAAAACATCAGTCATCAAAACTGTCTTGTATTGGCTAAAAAATAGAATGGTGGACCAGTGGAATAGACTAGGTGAAATAGGAGGAAACGATTATAGTAATCTGTTGTTTGAAAAACCCAAAGAGTTCAGCTATTGGGATAAAAATTCTCTCTCAGATAAAAAATTCTGGGAAAATTGGAAGCCAGTATGGAGGAAACTTAGATTAGACCAACACCTCACATCATATACCAAAAGAAGTTCCAAACTGATACAAGATTTAGATATTAGAAACCATATCATAAGCAAACTAGAAAATCAAGGAGTATTTTACTTGTCAGATCTATGGAAAGGGGAGTAGTTTATGACTAAGAAAGAGATGGAGAACATCACTAAAAACAAACTAGATGTTTTTGATTACATTAAATTAAAAAGCTTTTGCACAGACAAAACCACTGTAACCTAGATCAAAAGAAATGTAGTAAACTGGAAAATATTCTTTACAACTAATGATTCTGAAAAAGGACTCATTTCTAAAATATACAGAAAACTGAGTCAAATTCTTTTAAAAATCCATTCCCCAATTGAAAAAATGAAAAATTGCTCTAAATCATTACTTATTAAAGAAATGCAAATTAAAGCTTCTCTGAGGTACCAGTTCACACCTCTCAGACTGGCCAATATGACCAGAAAGGATAATAATCATTGTTGGAAGGGTTGTGGGAAATTTGGGACACTATTACACTGTTGGTCAAGCTGTGAACTCATCTAACTTTTCTGGAAAGAAATTTGGAACTACACCCAAAAGGCAACAAAAATGAGCATACCCTTTGACTCAGCAATGCCACTACTGGGTCTATACCCTGAAGAGATGATGAAAAAGGGTAAAATCATCACTTGACCAAAAATATTCATAGCAGCCCTGTTTATGGTGGCAAAGAATTGGAATTCAAGTAAATGTCCTTCAATTGGGGAATGGCTTAGCAAACTTTGGTATATGTATGTCATGGAATGCTTATTGTTCTATTAGAATCCAGGAGGGATGGGAATTCAGGGAAGTCTGGAGGGATTTGCATGAACTGATGCTGAGTGAGATGAGCAGAACCAGAAAAATACCATACTCTGTAACAGCAACATGGGGGCAATGATCAACCTTGATGGACTTGCTCATTCCATTAGTGCAATAATTAGGGATGATTTAGGGTTGTCTGCAACTGAGAATACCATCTGTATCCAGAAAATGAACTGTTTAGTTTGAACAAATACCAAGGACTTTAACTTTAATTTAGAAAGAACAAACTGATATCCTATTGTCTGATCTTGCTATCTCTTCTACTTTAATTTTCCTCCTTAAGGTTATGATTTCTCTCTCATCACATTTAATTTGGATCAATATATACCATGAAATCAATGTAAAGACTTGCAAATTGCCTTCTGTGGGGGAGGAGGGAACTAAAATTAGGAGAATAAAACAAAATAATTAAAATCTTTAAATAATTTTTTTAAAAATAAAATAAAATTTAGTCAAGTCAAGATAATTGTTATGTATCTCTGTGCCCAAAAGTTTGTTAGCATGCATTTTGAGACCAGCATCTTTCTGACAAGAGATTGAAATGCACTTCATTATTCCTGCATGGAAATCATTTATTGTCTTTCTGTCAACATGATTATTTAAGGAATTCAAAGGTATAATACCTTTGTATTGATATTGATATTGTAGAAATTGTTCTGCTAATTCTCTTTTCCATTCTAAGTTAGCAAGTGTCTTCCTATTTTGTATAAACATTTTATTGTCACAACAATCATCAGAAGTAGAAGCTAGAATTGTTCCCATTTTTAATAGATATACTTATTGACAAAATTTTTAATACTTTTTTTATTTTTGGTATAAACACAGTTTAGTTTTAGTGTATATATTCTGGATTATCTTTCTTTTAACTTTATGCTAGGATTTAAATCAAAAGATTATAATAATTAATTACAAGAAGCTGTGGTTTTCTATAGTTCATCCTTTTCTGGTTATAATTTTTTAAAGCATACTTCATTAAAAAGTCTGAAAAATTTCTACTATTTGCGAACTACTTTGGCATTGGTATCATTGTTCATTGGAAGCTTGGGTTTTTTTGGGGGGAGCTTTTGCTTTCATTCACAGTTCTTTTAATGATATTTCAATTTTTCTTTCAGAGATGGGATCATGGTATCTACCTAATACCATTAATCAATGAATCTAAACACTTCAATTTTCCTTTTAGATCATATTTCTACTATTGTGAAAAATATTTCTGTCTACAGTGTTATTGTTCCTCTTAAATTCTTTTTGATTAATGGTTCTAGGATGTTCCTAACTGGTCACCAGTGACTGCTTCCTTCACTCCTATACATGTCAGCCGAATGTGTACTGTGGGTCACTCTGTCCTATCCTTTCCTTGTGCCCTCTGAAATCTTTTTCCTAATTCTATTGAGAAGAAACTGCCAATTATCTTAGATTTGTACATTTCTCTTGGAAATTACTTAAGATATAGCTTGTTTATTTTTATGTACATTTTGTCCTCCCTTTTAGAATGTAAGTATAGCTATTGTTTCATGTAATTTGGTGATTATCCTTTAGATGTTATTTTAGCTATTTTCAATCATGGCAAGATCTTCATGAATTCACATGGCATTTTCTTGGCAAAGATACTAAAGTTCTTTTAAATTTTCTTTTCTAAATTATTTTAAGATGGAAAAAAACTGAGACAAACAGGGCTAAGTGACTTGTTCAAGGTAACATAGATAATAAGTAACTAAGGCTGAATTTGAAATCAGTTCCTTTTCACTTCAGTTCCAGTGCTCC
The DNA here is from genome assembly GCF_037893015.1 of Macrotis lagotis. Classification (NCBI taxonomy): domain Eukaryota; kingdom Metazoa; phylum Chordata; class Mammalia; order Peramelemorphia; family Peramelidae; genus Macrotis; species Macrotis lagotis. The sequence continues at coordinate 101,239,696 of NC_133662.1, read as the reverse complement.
ATCCCTTTGCCAACTTGTTGCCTGTCATCTAGATACTAAATGACTAGTATGGGTTCACAGATATTGACATAAAGACACTGTGTGTCTGTGACAACCACTAGCACAAAGCAGTCCCTTAATAGATGATTGCAGAATTGAATTGGATAATTTAGACCAGATCAATTCTCTGATTTCTGTAGCATTAGGAAACTGTGGTTCAAATAAATTTCATGCATTGCTTAATTAACTTTAATTAATTTAAAAGGAGATTGGAAGTACAAACTGTATCTTCAAATTTCATTCCAACATGCTTTCCATCACACTGCACCACACAAATATATCACATCAGAAATCTGATGACTTGGGGGTTAAAGTATGTACTTTGAAATTCAATACCCTTCTCTCATATGATACTTTTCTAAACTTATTTATTTTTTTTCACTCCTTTACACATCCATAGGAGCTTTAAACTGTCATATTCATTTATGTTATTTTCTGTCACATAGGTTTTCAATTTTGTGTGTACATAAATTGCATTTCCCCATCTTGAAAATTAATTATTTATATTTAGGAACCAAATGTTTTCTCTAGTATTTTCCCTATCAGATTAGCAAAATTATATTTGATTTTAGTGATGCATCCCTATACCTGTTGAGAACAGTAGATAGCAATGATGCTTCTTCAATAGTTTCCCCCATAGAACCTAGTGCTCCAAATGAAGAATGAATGACAAAGTTTTTGAAGACAATCAGATACCAACATATCTCTGACCATAAATAATGTCAACTAGTGATCCAGTGATGTTATTCTCATGAACCACTAGTCAACTTCCAGAAAACCAAAGTATTTGAGTTCCACAGTGAGTATGGTTGCAGAAATGGGTAGCATAAACCATGAAGTGATGTTTTGCCCTACTGCTGAACATTTGTCATCAAATATCACCGTACTAACAGACCATCTAGAGAAAGTTTTAGCTTTATCCTACTGTCAAAAGTTTATCACCAAGGGGGCAGCTAAGTGGTACAGTGGTCAGAGCACCAGCCCAAGAGTCAGGAGAACCTGAGTTCAAATTCAGCCTCAAACACTTAATAATTGCCTAGCTGTGTGATTTTGTGCAAGTCACTTAACCCAATTGCCTTGCAAAAAAAAAAAACAAACAAACAAAAATGTTATCACAATAAAAATGATCATGCTGATGATTAGATCATTGAGAAACAGGTTAGTTTACTGTACTGTTACATGTTTGTTACCATAAAAATACCATCACTACTATAACTTTGAGGTGTCTCCAAAACAAGGGAAAGACTGACATCTAAAAGGCCAAGGTAGTCTACTGCATTCAGACCAATACTAGATTTCCTGTTTCCTATAATTTCAAGCCACTGTGTTAAGACAATTCTGGGAAGGGACTTCCAGACTGGAGTCAGTAATATAGAAACAGGAGGTATAATTTGTGAATCATTTGGCTATCAGAAAACCCAAAAATGAACCTGGAAAACAATTTGGAGGAACACATCAGGGAAAACTTTGCAAATCTACAAGAGCAAGAAAGCAAAATAGACATTAAATAACACACCGATCTCCTTCAAAAAGAAGCTTCAGGATCAAAACTCCAAGAGCTATTTTAGCCAAATTGCAGAATTCTCAAATAAAGGAGATAATACTGCAAGTAGCAAAAAGGAAGCAATTTAAATGTAAAGGAAACACCATCAGGTTTACACAGGACTAATCAGTTTTAACCTTAAAGGAGCAGAGGACCCAGAATAACATATATCAGAGGGCACAGGTCCTTGAATTACAATCCAGGACTTATTACTCTGATAAATTCAGCATATATTGTCAGGGGAAAAGATAGCTGTTCAACAAAATAGAGGACTTCCAAAATTTCCTAATTAATATGTCTAGAAGTGAACAGAGAATTCAATTCCCAAATACACAACTCAAGGGATTCATTAATATGTAAATGAAAAGGGGAGGAAAAATAAAACAGCAAATGTTAGTCAAGACCATCAAGTTGTACACAACCCTTTAAGGGAAGATATAACATATGTAACTCTAGAGAATTTCATTTCTCTTAAGATAGTTGAAGCATTGAATATAGTTGAAGAGATTGGATTTAGAAGATGAGTGTAGTAGTTTCTTGTCTCTTGATTGAAGAAGACCAAGATAATATCACTTTCTTTGAAACTAAAAACCATATAATCCAATACAGAGTGGTAGAAATGATAAATCCCTGCTTTTCAGATCATGATGCAATACAAATTTCCTGTAATAAGGGGTCACAGAAATATAAACCAAAAATGAATTGGAAACTGTATCACTTAATTTAAAATAATGAATGGATCAAATAACAAATCATAGAAACAATCAATAATTATGTTCAAGAAAATGATAACAATGAGATCATAACTGTGGGACGTAGTCAAAGTACTTTTAAGGGAAATTTTCATATCTCTAAATGCATATATGAATAAAATAGATAGGAGATCAATGAATTGAGTATACAACTAAAAAAAGATAGAAAAAGAACAAATTAAAGATCCCCAGGTAAATATTAAATAGATTGAAAATATCAAATAAAATTTTAGCAAAGAGTTTATATATAGCAAGTTATTATTAGGATGTTAAAACATGATCTGATAGGATTTATACTAGATAGGCAGAGATGTTTCAATAATAAAAAATCAACATAATTGAACATATCAATAATAAAACCAACAGAAATCATGTGATTACCTCAATAGATACTGAAAAAGGCTTTGATAAAATACGACATCTATTCTTACTAAGAATTCTAGAAAGAATGGGAATAAATTGAGTTTTCCTTAAAATAATAAGCACTATCTATCTAAAAGCTTCAACAAATATTATAGTTAATGGAGATAAACTGGAAGCATTTCCAATAAGATCAGGGGTGAAACAAAGAAGCTCACTAGCAACACTGCTATTTAGTATAGTGTCAGAAATGTTAGTTTTAGAAATAGGAGAAGAAAAAGAAATTGAAGGAATCAGAATTGGCAATGAGGAAATAATACTTTCATTTTTTTTGCACAAGATATGATGGTATACTTGGAGAATTCCAGAAAATCATCTAAAAATTCCTTGAAACAACTTACAAATTTAACAAAGTAGTAGAATATAAATAAACCCACCTAAATCATTAGAATTTTGATATATGAACAACAAAACTCGGGAGCAAGAGATAGAAAGAGAAATTTCATTTAATGCAACTGCAGGACAACATTAAATCCTTGAGGATCTAGCTCCAAAGTCAAACCCAGAAATCAAATGAACATGATTACAAAGCTCATCACACACAAATAAAGACAGATCTAAACAATTGGAAAAAATGTCAATTGATCATGATTAGGTCAAGCTAATACAATAAAAATGTCAATTTTGCCCAAATTAAATTACTTATTCAGCACCTTACCAATCAAGTTACCAAATAATTATTTTACAGAGATAAAAAAAGGTAACAGAATGCATCTGGAACAATAAAAGGACAAGAATATAAAGGGAACCGATGGAAAACAAATGTAAAGGTAGGTGGCCTAGCTCTACAAGCTCTAAAAAGTATTCTATAAAGTGAAAGTCATCAAAACTGTCTAGTTAAAAATAGAGCAATGGATTAGTGAATTAGGATAGGTTCAAAAGAAAGAGTAGTAAATGACTAAAGTAATCTAGTGTTTGACAAACTCAAAGACATTAGCTTGTGGGATAAGAACTCACTGTTTGACAAAAATTGTTGGGAAAACTGGAAAACAGTATGGCAAAAACTAGGCATAATGTCACATCTCATAGCCTGTATCAAATAAGTTCAAAATAGGCCCAAAATTTAGACATAAATTGCAACACCATAGATCAATTAACAAACCAAGAAATATTCTGTCTGTCAGATCTATGGAAAGGGGAGAAATTTATTACCAAATAATAGAGAGCATTATAAACTGCAAAATGGATGGTTTTTACCATATTAAATTAAAATGTTTTTACACTAATAAAATCAATGCAGTCAAAATTAGAAGGAAAACAGAAACCTGTGAGACAGTTTTCAAAGAAAATGTTCTAATAAAGGTGTCATTACTAAAATGTATAGAGAATTCCATCAAATTTATAAGGTTGAAAGACATTCCCCAATTGATAAATGGCCATAGGATATGAAAAGATCATTTTCAAATGAAGAAAATAAAGGTATATATAATCATAAGAAAAAATATTCCAAATTATTAGTATTTAGAGAAATGTAAATGAAAACACCTAAGAGCTATTACCTCACACCTATCAGGTTGGCTAAGATGACAAAAAAGGGAAATGATCAATGTTGGAGAGATTATGGGAGGATTTGGACATTAATTCATTATTAGAGAAGCTGTGAACTGATACAACCATTCTGGAGAGGAATATGGAACTATGCCCAAAGGGCAATAAAACTGATAATACCCTTTGACCCAACAATTCCAAGACTAGGCCTATATCCAGAAGAAATAATAACAATGGGTAAAGTCTGGGTGGCTAGGTGGCAAAGTGGATGGAGCACCAGCCCTAGAGTCAGGAGTCCCTGAGTTCAAATCCGGACTCAGACGCTTAATAATTACCTAGTTGTGTGGCCTTGGGCAAGCTACATAACCTCATTGCCTTGCAAAAAAACCGAAAAACAAAAATAACAAATGTCAAAAAAAATGGGTAAAGTCCCACATGCTCCAAAATATTCATAGTTGCTCTTTTTGTAGTGGCAAAGATTGAAAATTAAGGGAATTCCCCTCAATTGGGGAACAGTTGAACAAGTTATGTTATATGTATGTTATGAAATACAAGAAATCATGAATAATCAGACTTTAAAGAAGCATGGTATGAATTATAGTATTGGACGCTGAGTGAAGGGAAAAGAACCATGAAAACATTGTACACATTAACAAAAACATTGATACAGCTCCTCTCATCAGTTCAGAGGTAGGACAACCCTATTAGACCGTCTGTAGACAATACTATCCCCAAGGATGAAAAAACAAAACAAAGGAAACAAAAAAATAACCCTTCAGAAACTAATGAACACTACATTCACTTTTTATAATATTTCTCTTATGTATTTCTTTACTGTTCCATGGTTTTCTTTCCTTTCCCTTAATCTTAAATCCTTATAATGAAAATGACTAATCTATAAACATGATTAACAGAAATGTGTTTCTACGGTATTCACCTGAGTGTTCACTGTTAATGGGAGGGGCATGAAAATGTAGGTTGAAAGTAAATTATGTATCATAAAAATATGCATATGCATATTGATGGATGTTGAAAAACTTTCATAACATGTATCTAGAAAAATAAAATTCAATTCATGAAAAAAGACAATCCTGGAAAAGGAAATGAGAAGGATGCCTTTGTGTATGTTATGTCATCATTTACTTAGTCACATGGTCATCAATCTATCTATGTTTTAATAACAAAAAACCAAAACTAATGAAAACTTAAATGATTTTAAAACAATTTCTGTTTGGCTTTATAGGACATGTGATTTTTTAATTAAATTTTTCCACTTTTTGCCTTTTTGCAAAATGTTTGTGTTTCTGTGCATGCAGTATGCACAATGGATGGATAGCCTGGGAACTTTGTGGGAGATGAATGAGAGAATGTGAAGAGCCTAAAATGATGCCTGTGTTTTAAGTTTGGTTGAAAAGAAGGAGATTTTTAACAGCTTAGAGACTTTAGGAAAAAAAGAAGGGTTTGAAAGAAAGATAATTAAGGGAATATTTTGTATTTTCAAAAAGAAATGCATAAAAATAATTCTGTTTCGCTCTTTGAACAAAAATTTTCTCTAAACTCTTCATCATATTGAAACTATTTGACATTAATGGAGATAATATCATCTGAGTGATGAAAAGCAAAAATGACAAATTTTAGTGCCACAAACATATCTGGTCAAAACTGATGAGTAGAAGATCTTTTAAACCTGGAAACATTAATCCTTATCAACATCTATAATCTAATTCAATATATTTTATAATATTTCATTCCATTGTCAAGTTTTACAAGCTTCATAATGTCAGTTTTATGTATTCACTACATTTTTGTCCAAATTGAATATCTTGATGTATATGTAGCAGATGCTTTTCTACACCAAATGACTTTTATTCTGTTCTCACAAAAATTTCTGAAATTACATATATGCAAATGAGTTTGATACACATGCAAATGAGCACCAGAAATGAATAAACTTACTTTCTATTTTCATTCTTTAGTCTTGATAGTCAGTTTTAAACATCCTGAAAAAAATTGGTTCCACCATAGACATTACAGTCAAAACAAATGCTTACAAGCTAAATAATAGCACCATACAATTTTCTATAATAATGACTTCATTTGACAATCTAACTTAAAACTTTTAGAAATGTATGTTTCCTATTATTCTTGAGATTCAAATCCATATCTTTCATTGTTCCCAGAGGCAAATTAAATTAAACTAACAAATTCATGGTGGAGGAGTCTTTATATCTGTAACTTACATTTTCAAATGTAGGATGAGTGAAAAGAAACTGCCATATCACCAAGTGGAGGAACAGCTAGAGGTCAATGACTTTGAATCAGAGGAACTCAAGAATATTATTAGCTGTTATTACAGTTAAACATAAGACAGATAAGTTGTTGTTTTTAAATGACTGAAGAAAAATTAAGAAAAATTGCTTCGCAAAACTGTTGCACATATAAAATAGGGGATAAAATATAACAACAAAGGGGACAAATAGAATGCTTCATAAATCTTAAAGTATATCATTCAATAAATCATAATTTATTAAATTATACCAACATTGTGCTGATGCTGAGAACAGAAAGATGAAAATGAAATTATATATACCTATAAGAATTTTCCTATAAACATTTAGATAATTTTTCATGGCTATTTTTATTTTTTTTTAGATTTTTGCAAGTCAAATGGGATTAAGTGGCTTCTCTAAGGCCACACAGCAAGGTAATTATTAAGTGTCTGAGGCCAGATTTGAACTCAGGGACTCCTGACTCCAGAGCAAGTGCTCCATCCACTGCAGCACCAAGCCGCCCCTCAAGTTTATTTTCCATTTAATTGCATTTTTATTTTCCAATTATTTGTTAAAATTTTCAAAAATAATTTTTGCAAGATTTTCTGTTCCAAATTTTTTCCTCCATCCTTGGCACCTTCTCTGCTCAAGTCATAAAAGTAACCTGATGAGGATTATATATGTACAATAATGTGAAACATATTTCCATAATAGCCATGTTGTGAAAGAAGAATCAGAATAAAAACAAAAAACACCAAAAGAAAGAAAAAGAAAACAAAAACATTGAAAAAGTGAAAAGAACATTTCAGTCTGTATTCAGATTCTATAGCTCTTCTTTGATTGTGGATGGAACTTTCTATCACAAGTCTTTTAGAATTGTGTTTGACTACTCTACTGCTGAAAAGAGGTAAGCCTAACATAGCTGCACAATATTACTGTTACTGTGTACAATGTTCCCTTGATTCTTTTCACTTCACTTAGCATCAATTCATTTAAATCATTACAGCTTTGTTTCTTTATCAGTTTTTTTCCTGAAATTTGCCTACTCATGATTCCTAATAGAGCAATATTGTTTCATTAAAATCATGTAACTCAACTTTTTCAACCACTCTTTAACTGATGGGTATGCCCTCAATTTCCAATTCTTTGCCACCACAGGAGAATTGCTATACATATTATAGTACATTGGAATCATTTGCATTTCTCTACTCAATAATGATTTAGAAAATTTTTTGATATGACTATCAATGCTTTATGCATACTTTGTTCATTTCTGAATTGGTGAATGAAGTGTGGTCTTATAAATTAGGCTCATTTATCCAATAATTTCTGAAATGGTACCTGTATTAGATACATTGACTACAAAAGGTTTTATGATTTTCTTTTAATTTTCATTGGAATAGGTTTGGTTTTTTGGTAAAAACCTTTAAATTTAATGAATTCAAAATATTCCATGTTGCATTTTATAATTTTCCTCTATCATTTGTTTCATAAATTAATTCTCTCTTCAGAATTCTCAGATAGACAATTCCTTGCTCTCCTACTTGACTAAGTGTATCAGCCTTCATGTCTAAATCATTTTCCAGGTATTTTGAGGTATAGGTTATGAATTGTTGGTCTATGGCTGTTTTCTAGTTTTTCCAGCAAAAAGATGGAACATTTGGACTTATCAAACAGAAGATTGCTATAGTCATTTAGTATTTCTTTTGTACCTAATCTATCAAATAGTTTTGATGATTGTCACACATATTTACATTGATTCCCTTGATAATGCTGACCTTATGTTCTTTCAGATAAATGTGTTTATTTTTTAATATAATAAAATAAATAATTTGACTAATATTACATTGAATTTGAAATTTATTTAAATCTAATAATTTGTGTAGAATTTTTAATAGAACTATTATTATTCTACTAGTTTCACCTATTCAAGAGCAATTGACATATTTCTACTTCTTGAGATCTGATTTTATTTGCATGAAAAATGTTTTGCAATTGTGCTCAAATAATTCTTTGACAAGTAGATGCCCAAGTATTTTATTTTATCTACACTTATTTTAAATAGAATTCCCCTGTCTAGCTCTTATTTCTAGACTTTTTGGGAATGTATAGAAGGGCTGATAATTTGTGATAATATCCTGCTGTTTCAGGTAGATTTTTTTTTGCAAGGCAAATGGGGTTAAGTGGCTTGCCCAAAGCCACACAGCTAGGTAATTATTAAGTGTCTGGGACCGGATTTGAACCTAGGTACTCCTGACTCCAGGGCCATGCTTTATCCACTGTGCCACCTAGCTGCCCCTCAAGTAGTTTTGAAACTGGATATGCAACAATCTTCACAACTAGGAGTTCTGATAAAGGTCTCATTTCTAAAATATATAGAGAATTGTATCACAATTTTAAGGTTACAAGTCATTCTCCAATTGCTAAATGGAAAAGACTATGAATAGACAGTTTTCAAATGAAGAAATTAAAGCTATATATAATCATATGAAAAAAGTTTGAAATCATTATTTATTAGAGAATTGCAAATTAAAACAACAATGAGGTATCACTTCATACTTATCTGATTGAGCAAGATGAGAAAAAGGGAAAATGATCGTTGTTGATGAGGTTCTGGGGGGGATTGGGATACTGATACATTGCTGGTGGAGTTGTCAAAGGGGAGCAATAAGGAACTATGTCCAAAGAGCAATAAAACTGTTCATACCCTTCAACCCAGCAATCACAATTCTAGGTCTACACCCAGAAGAAATTATTAAAAATTGGGAAATTCCCACATATTCCAAATTATTCATAGCAGCTCTTTTATATTGGCTATTAATTGGAAATTGGGGGGATGCTCATCAATTGGGGAATGGCTAAGCAAGTTATTGCACATAAAACCTATGGAATATTATTGTACTATAAGAAACCATAAACGGTCAGATTCTAGAGAAGCATGGAATGACTTTCAGGATCAGATGCTGAGCAAAGGAAGAAGAACCAATTTCCACATTAACAACAACCTTATGAGATGATCAACCTTAATTGAAGCATCTATTCTCAAGAATTCAGTGAGTTAAGACAATCATATTAGACTCTAGAAGGGTTAGATCCATATTTTAAAAATTTATCCTCATCCAGAGGAATAAAAACAAAACAAAAACTAGACCTTCAGAATCTGATGAACACTTTATGAAAATTATTTCATGTATCTCTGTCACTTAATGATAATTACTCATCCCCAAAATGACTAATATGTAAACACTTTTAAGGAATATTTTTTAATTCTAAAAAGCTAATTTCCTGATAGATCATGTAGATGGCTTGTCAAGAAATATTTTATCAAAGGAATTAAAAGTAAAATTTACTTTGAAAATTTCTTTCATTCATGCTATTAATACCATTTTACATTCTACATGGCCATCTGCTGTGTTTCCACCTGAGTAGCTGTCAGTGGCAGACTAGAGAGACAACTGGGACCAGTGGCTGAAATATGGAATGGAGTCAGAAAAATTTAATTTAATTTTTACCTATATTACCATCTTTGTGAACATGGACATGTTCTAACTCTATCTTAATTTTCTCAATTTTAAAATAGGGAGAACTGTTACAAACTAATTAGAGAGATCAAAAAAGGTAAGATTTGGTTTAGAACAATATCTCAGACCTTGATTACTGTTTGATATTGAATAATCCACTAATCCACTCTTTGTTTTATATGGAAAGGAAGAAAAAAGTGGCAATCAAATATGATTTCTTGAAAGTCATATTTTATAGATCAAAATAATAATGAAAGTAATTTATTTTGACCAAAATGGTTTTTGGATTAATGTTTAATATTTTAAGAATGTGACTTTCCACTAAAAAAAATAAGAGTTCTGTGGAATTTCCAAGTATAAACACTGAAGAGAAGAATTATTCACTGAAAATCTGAAGCAACTATAATCTATTAAGATGGTTTCTATATTCTTAATAAATACCTAATATAATGCTTCAAATTCACTTAATAAGTGTTTCTCTGTGTTACTTAAGAATAGGGATAAAGAGGCAAGATGGTGGAAAAAAGGCCGGGACTTAGCTCTCCACTAAATCCCCCACAGACCTTTAAATAATTCTCTGAAACAATGGAGTTCCATAATCCATAAAAAGATTATTTGAAACCATTTTGCAGCCCACGACAACTAGGTATTAGACAGGAAAAGTCTGTTGCAACAGATTGACCATGACCCAGGAAATAAGGAACAAGCCTTGGGAACAACTGAATCATCAGTGTCAGCATCAGATTCTGGAACTTTCAGATAAGAGATAGTAAGGAAACTGAACTGGTCAGAAGGAGATCGCATGACCCTCTTTGCTGACACTGGAAATCAGAATTATGTTGCTTTCCCCATACTTGGACCTGAGTCACAATAATTGTGTCTCAGTCTCAAGACAACAAAGAAAATTTAGGTCAAAATTTTACCAGAACTTGGGTCAAAATTTAATAGGAATACTAGTCATAGTGCCAGGAAAGAAAAGAATGCTGTGGTCAGTCACAGGAAACTCATCTCTCCTTTTATCAAACCACCTTAGAAAAACTGAATACATTTAGGTCCATAGATATATCTCTAAAGACAGGCATATAAAAATTCCTGTAGTTTGGGACTGAGTGCTCTCTACTCGAGAAGGAGAATAACACTTTAGGAAATAGGTAAAAACCAAGAAACAGGATGGGAAAAATGAGACTTCAACAGGAAAAAAATACTATGATTATAGAAAGCCAACATGATGACAAGGAAGATAATAATATACATTCAGAAGAAGACAGCAGAGTCAAAACCTCCAAGAAAAACATGAGTTAGTCTCAGATCATGGAAGAATTAAAACAGATTTTAAAAATAAATCAAGAAAAGTAGAGGAGAAATTTGGAAGAGTAATGAGAAGGATGCAAGAAAATAATTTTTTAAAAAAAGTGTCAGAAGGGAGCAGCTAAGTGGTGTAGTAGATAGAGCATCTCAGACGTGGATGGCAGAAAAAGCACTATTTTTGAAACCCCAGAAAAGAATATGAATTGGCCAACAGTGCAAAAACACTTCTTTGAAGAACTCACAAAAATGGTTCTAAACATATAGTAGAAAAATTGAGAAAATAAAAGCAAAATAAATTTAACATATTCTAAAAGGAAACACAAAAATTGGCTAAAAGAAATAAATCCTTGTAAAATTAAATTGGGAAATGGAAAAAAGAAAACAATTTCTTCAAAAATTAAAATTGGGAAAATGGAAAAAGATATAGTAATTCCTCTAAAAACTGAATTGAGCAACTGGAGAAGGAGATGCAAAAGATACTTGAAGAAAATAATTCCTTGAAAAAGAGTGAAGAAGAGAACAATGTACTCATTAACAACAACACTGTGAGATGATCAACCTTGATGGAAGCTGCTACTCTCAGCAGTTCGAAGAACTAGGACAACATAGTAGACCAGTTATGGACAATGTTATTCCCACTCAGAGGAAGAAAAGCAAAACCAAACAAAGAAAAAAATCCTTTCAGAATCTGATGAACATTTTATAAAAATGATCTCTTATGCAACTCTTTTCCTTTAATCTTAATTCCTCAGGTCAAAAATTACTAATCTGTAAACATTTTTATCAAAAATATGCATGTAGGGAGGCTAGGTAGCACAGTAGATAGAGCACCTGCCCTGGAGTCAGGAGTACCTGGGTTCAAATTCGGCCTCAGACGTTAAATAATCACCTAGCTGTGTGGCTTTGGGTAAGCCACTTAACCCCATTTGCCTTGCAAAAAACCTTAAAAAATATGTGTGTAGAATGCTATCTTGACTGTTCACCACTGAAGGGAGGGGGATGAGGTGGGAAGACTGAATGGAAGGAAATTTTGTAATTTAAAAATATACATGTGTATATGGATAAAAAAATAAAGATGCTACTTAGAGATTAAAAAAAGAAAAATAGTGGAAGAAAAGTGAAAGATGATGCTGTGAGACATCAAGAATCAAACAAGTAAATCTTTTAACAAATGAAGCAAAGAAAATGTAAAATACCACAAGGGAAAGTCAAATGACTTGTAAAAGAGATCCAAGAGAGATAATTTAAGAATTTTTGGACTACCTGAATGTCATGACTAGGAAAAAAAAAAGATCCCGTTTATTATCTTTCAAGAAATCATCAAGGAAGTCTACCTGGATATCATAAAACCAGAGGGTATATGATTAATTGCAGGAATAAACCAATCCCTCATGAAAAGGATCCCAAAATGGAAATGCCAAAGAATAGTTAACTAAATTGAAGAATTACGGATCAAAAACAAATTCCTATGGGCAAACTGAAAGAAGCAATTGATATAAATGCCAAAGAACCAAAATCAGAATTATATAGAACTTGGCAGCAACAACATTAAAGGGTCAAAGGACCTGGATATTTTGGAGGGAAAAAGAGATTTAGTTGAAACCAAGAGCCAACTACCCAGAAAAACTGAGCTTATACTTTTGGGGGAAAATATGCATATTTAACAATATTAATCACATTCAAAATTTCCTGATGAAAAACCAGAGCTAGCAGTAAATTTGATTTTCAAACATATGTCTCAATAGATACATAAAAAAAGATAAACATAGAAACAGAAAAAGAATGTTATTCAATAAGATTCAATTTCTTAATCTCAAAAGGGAAGGATAAACCAATAATTCTTAAGAAATTTATTTCTACTAGAGAGAGTTTACTTAGTAGGTATGTTCATAAGTTGATTTTGATGGGATAATTTAAAAAATTAAGAAATTAAAAATGGATTGTACTGGAAAGGGAAAAGGGGGAGGCAAAATTGGAATAACAAAGGAAGTGGGGGAAGGAGGGACTGATAGAACAAAGAGAAAGAAGGGAGAAAAATAAAAGTCCATAGGGGAATGTAAAGGGAGGGAGATTGATAGAAGCTCAGGGTCAGACTGAGGGAAGTCGTGTTCAGAAGCAGATTACTTGTTGCCATCAGGAACAGGGTAGAAAGTAAAGGCATTAGAAAAATGTGGAACTTAAAAGTTTGCAAAAAGTTCTATGTTAAAAACTATCTTTGCATGAAATTTAATAGTGGTGGTCAGAAGCAAAACACTGGTGAAGAGGAATATTAAAGGACAGAGGGGAGATAGGATCTAGGATAATAAATAATTAGTAATTATAACTGTGAGTATGAAAAGAATGAACTCTTACATAAAATAGAAAGGATTGTTGAGTGGATTAAAATCCATAATCCTTCAATAGTTTGTTTACAAGAAACAGATTTGAAGCATAGGCACAAACAAAGAGTAAAGATAAAAGGCTAGAGCAAAATATATTACATAAAATAAACCTACAAAAAAATCATCACCATTTCTATATATTACCTGAAAAAGCACAGCAACAAGACATCAAAAGAGCAATTTCATTTAAAGGAATTGTAGACTTGTAAAGTATTCGGGAATCTACTGCCAAGACAAAGTCAGAAATTTTTCACATAATTAAAATCATATACAAATAATTGGAAAAATGTCAATTGCTCATGAATAGGCTGAGCTCATACACTGAAAATGACAATTCTACATAAATTAAATTACTTATTTAGTGCTAAATTCATCAAATTGCCCAAATTATATAAAATTAGACAAAATATTAGCAAAATTCATCTGTAGAAACAAAAGACCAAGAATTTCAAGGGAATTAATGGGAAACAAAATGTAAAGTAAAGTAGCTTAGTCGCATCAGATAGAAAATTATATTATAAGGAAGTAAACATTGAAACTGTTTGATACTGGCTAAGAAATAGAGTGGTGGATCAGTGTGACAGATTAATTAGAAAACAAATTGTAGTACAAGACTATTGTAATCTCTGGTTTAATAAATGCAACGACTTTGTTTTCTGAGATTAGTACTCACTCTAACAAAAACTTCTAGCAAAAATCGAGAATGGCATGGCTAAAAACTAGGCACAGAGTAATGTCCCTCACCCTATACCAAGATAAGGTCAAAATGGGTATTGGATTCAGATAATAAGGTGATACCATAAACAAATTAGGAGACAAAGGAATAATTTATCTGTCAGATGTATGGAAATCAGAATAGTTTAAGACCAAACCATAGATGGAGAACATTAAAAAATGCAAAATAGATCATTTTGATTATAATACATTAAAAAGGTTTTGTACAAATAAAACTAATGACACCAAGATTATAAGGAAGATAGAGTTGGGAAACATTTTTTTCCTGCAAGTGTTTCTGCTAAAGGGTTCATTTCTAAACTACATAGAGAACTGAATCAAGTATATAAGAATACAAATCAATTTATATTTGACAAATGGTAAATGTATGTAAACAGTTTTCTGATGAAGGAATTTAGCCTGCCTAAAGTTATAAGAAAAAAAGCCTTAAATCTTTGTTTATTAGAGATAGGAAAATTAAAAGAACCAAGAGGAAATGCCTCCCACCTATTAGATTAACCAATGTGACAAAAATAGAAAATCATCAGTATTAGAGGAAATATGGGAAAACTGAGACTCTAAGACAATTTTGGTGGAATTATTAACTGATTCAAGATTTCTGGAGACCAATTCAATTATTATGTTCAATTATTATGCTGTGTAATATCCAAAGAGAACTTAAAAAAAAGGTTAAAAAAACTCACACATAGAAAAATATGTATAGCAGATCTTTATGTAGTAACAAAGAACTGAAAAATGAGGTGATTCTCAGCAATTGGGAAATGGTTGAACAATCATGAAATATGAATAAAATGACGTACTAATTTTCTGTAAGAAATCATGAGCAGACAGACTTCAAAAATGCCTGGAAAGTTGCAAGAACTGATATTGAATGAAGTGATCAGTGCCATAAGAACATAATACACATTAATGCAACACTTTATGATGGTCAACCTTTAAGTTCTTATACAAAGATCAAAGACAATACTTGTTTCTGTTTATAAAAATTTTATTTGCATTTTGAGTTTTATTAATTTTTCTCCCAATCTTACATCCCTGCCCCCACCCCACAGAAAGCAATCTGACAGTTTTTCTTTTGGTCACATGTTGTGCCTTGATCTAAACTGAGTGTGATGAGAGAGAAATCACTTCCTTAAGGAAGAAACCAAAAATATAAGAGATAACAAGATCAAACAATAAAATATCTGTTATTTTTTCTAAATTAGTCTTTTCTAAATTAGTCCTTCAAATTTGTTCAAACTCCACAGCTCTTTATCTGGATACAGATGGTATTCTCCATTACATACAGCTCAAAATTGTCCCTGGTTGTTGCACTGATGGAACGAACAAGTCCATGGAGGTTTAATATCACCCCCATGTGGCTGATTAGGTGTATAGTGTTTTTCTGGTTCTGCTTATCTCACTCAGCATCAGTTCATACAAATCACTCCAGGCTCCCCGAATTCCCATCCCTCCTGGCTTCAAATAGAACAATAGTGTTCTATGACATATATATATACCACAGTTTGCTAAGCCATTCCCCAAATGACAGACATTTACTGGATTTCCAATTCTTTGCCACCACAAACAGGGCTGCTGTAAATATTTTTCTGCAGGTAATGTTTTTACCCTTTTTCATCATCTCTTCAGGGTATAGACCGAGTAGTGGTGTGGCTGGATCAAAGGGTATGCTCATTTTTGTTGCCCTTTTGGCATAGTTCCAAATTTCTCTCCAGAAAGGTTGGATGAGTTAACAGCTCCACCAACAGTGTAATAGTGAATAGTGTCCCAGATTTCCCACAACCCTTCCAGCAATGATCATTACTCTTTCTGGTCATATTGGCCAGTCTGAGAGTTGTGAGTTGGTACCTCAGAGAAGCTTTAATTTGCATTTCTTTAATAAGTAATGATTTAGAGCAATTCTTCATATGGCTATGGATTGCTTTGATCCCCTCATCTGTAAATTGTCTTTGCATATCCTTTGACCAGTTGTCAAATGGAGAATGGCTTTTTTTTAAAACATATGCCTCAGGTCTCTGTATATTTTAGAAATGAGTCCTTTGCCAGAATCGTTAGTTGTAAAGATTATTTCCGAATTTACTACATTTCGTTTGATCTTGGTTACAGTAGTTTTATCTCTGCTAAAGCTTTTTAATTTAAAGTACTCAAAATTATCTATTTTGTTATTAATGATGTTCTCCATATCTTCCTTAGTCATAAACTACTCCCCTTTCCATAGAACTGATAGGTAAACTAGTCCTTGATCTTCTAATTTGCTTAAAGTATTGTTTTCTTTATATCTAAAACCTGTAACCATTTGAATATTATCATGGAAATGGTATTAGGTGTTGGTCTAATCTAAGTTTCTTCCATACTAACTTCCAATTTTCCCAGCAGCTTTTATCAAAGAGAGAGTTTTTATCCCAATATCTGGACTCTTTGTGTTTATCAAATGGGAGATTACTGTAATCTTCTCTAGCTTTTGCACCTAGTCTATTTTACTGGTCCACCACTCTGTTTCCTAGCCAATACAAAACAGCTTTGATGGCTGAAACTTTATAATATAATTTTAAATCAAGTAGGGATAAGCCCCCTTTTGCACTTTTTTTCATTAAATTCCTAGAAATTTTTGACTTTTTAGTTATCCATAGGAATTTACTTACAACTTTTTCTAACTCATTAAAGTAATTTTTTGGAGTTTTGATTGGTAGGGAACTAAGCAGGTAATTTAGTTTTTTTTTAGAATTGTCATTTTTATTATATTATCTCTACCTAACCTTGAGCAGTTGATATTTGCCCAATTATTTAAATCTGATTTAATTTGTGTGAGAAGTGGTTTATAATTGTTTTCAAAAAGTCTCTGAGTCTGCTTTGCAAATAGACTCTCAGGTATTTTGTGTTGTCTGAGGTGCCTTTGAATGGGATTATTATTTCTAGCTCTTCTTGCTATATCTTAGTAGACATATATAAAAAAGTTGAAGATTTATGAGGGTTTATTTTATAACCTGCAACTTAGCTAAAATTGCCAATTGTTTCCAGTAGTTTATTGGATGGTTTCTTGGGATTCTCTAGGTAGACCATCATGTCATCTGCAAAGATTGAGAGATTTTTCTCTTCCTTCCCAATTCTAATTCTTTCAATTTCTTTTTCTTCTCTAATTGCTGAAGCTAACATTTCTAATACAATATTGAATAGTACTGATAATGGGCATCCTTTGTTTCATCCCTGATCTTATTAGGAATACCTCTAGGCTCTCCCCATTGAATATAATGCTTGTTGATGGTTTCAGACAAATACTGCTAATTATTCTAAGGAACAATCCATTTATTCCTACACTCTCTATTTTTTTAGTAGGAATGTATGCTGTATTTTGTCAAAAGTTTTTTCAGAATCTATTGAAATGATCATATAATTTCTGATAGGTTTGTTATTGATATAAATGAGTATATTCATTATTTTTTCCTAATACTTAACCTACCCTGCATTGCTGGGATTAATACTATTTGGTCATAATGTATTAGCCTAATGATAACTGGTAATCATTTTGCCAATATTTTATTTAAGATTTTTGAATCTATATTCATCAGGGAGATAGGTCTATAATTTTCTTTCTGTTTTCATTCTTCCTTATTTAGACATCATCACCATGTGGGTGTCATAGAAAGAGTTAGGCAGTGTTCTGTCTTTACCTATTTTTCCAATGAGTTTATATAGAATTGTTCCTAAATGTTTGGTAGAATTCATTTGTGAATCCATCAGGCAACGGAGAGTTATTTCTTAGGGAGTTCAATGATGGCTTGTTGAATTTCTTTTTCTGAGATAGGGTTCTTTAGGTATTTAATCTTCTCTTCATTTAACCTGTACAATTTATATTTTTGCAATTATTCATCCATTTCACTTAGATTATCAAATTTATTGGCATAGAGTTGGGAAAAATAATTTTGAATTATTACTTTAAATACCCCCTCATTGTTGGTAAGTTCACCTTTTTTAGTTTATGATACTAGCAATTTGGTTTTCTTCTTTCTTTCTTTCTTTCTTTTAATCAAATTGATCAGAGGTTTATCAATTTTATGGGTTTTTTCCATAAAACCAAGTTTTGGTTTTATTTATTAATGCAATAGTTTTTTGCTTTTGATTTTATTAATTTCTCCTTTAATTTTTAGAATTTCTAATTTGATTTTTAACTGGGGGTTTTTAATTTGTTCTTTCTCTAATTTTTTTTAGTTGCCTGTTTTGCTCATTGATTTCCTTCCTCTTTCTCTAATTTATTTATGTAAGCATTTAAAGATATAATATATCCCCTGAGAGCCACTTTCAGTGAATCCCATACATTGGGATCTTGTTTCATTATTGTCCTTATCTAACATAAAATGTTTAATTCTTTTTATACTTTATTTTTTGCTCCACTCATTATTTAAAATGAGGTTATTCAGATTCCAATTAGTTCTGCATCTATATCATCTTGGCCCAGTATTGCATATGACTTTTATTGCATTGTGATCGGAGAAAGATGCATTCACTATTTCTGACTTTCTGCAGTTAATCATTAGGTTTTTATGTCCTAGTATATGGTCAATTTTTGTATAAGTTCCACGTACTGCAGAGAAATAGGTATATTCCTTTCTGTCCCCAGAGTATTTCTTTCTATGTCTTCCTATAGCTCTCTCAGCTTCTCCTCTAAGAATCTGAATGCTATTCCATTGGGTGCATATATATTCAATATTGAAATAACTTTATTGTCTATGGTACATTTTAGGAAGATAAAGGTTCCTTCCTTATCTCATTTAACAATATCTATTTTTACAGCTGCTTTGTCTGAGATAAGGATTGATATCCCAGCTGTTTGCACTTCTTCTGAAGCAAAATGTATTTTGCTCCAACCTTTTACCTTTAATATATATATTTATATATCTCAGCCTCAAATGAGTTTCTTGTAAGCAGCATATTGTAGAATTCTGGTTTTTAATCTACTCTGCTATTCGCTTACGTTTTAAAGGAGAGTTCATTCCATTTATATTCAAAGTTCTGATTACTAATTTTTTATGGCCCTCCATGCTATCTTCCCTCTGTTTGTATTTCCCCCCTCCCCCCCGTTATCCGTATGCCCCAGTATTTTGTTTCTGAATATCACCCCTTTCAGTGTGTTTGCCCTCCTATATCAACACCTCCCCTTTCTATTCCCTTTCCCTTTTCCCTTCTGTTGGGGGCGGGGGAAGAGGCTTGGCGGTCGCTTAGAGGGGGAAACATAATCACCTTATAAGGGAATGTTACAGAACTCGGCCCCTCATTGAGTAAGAGTTCATGGGAGGGAGGACAGAAGGGATCAAAGTGTCTGCTGAGAGGTTGGGAGGGAGCGGGATGTGATCACGGAAGAATAAAGACTCATTATCCACCTCAGGCGCTCTGTCTGGTTCTTCCCCCATCAAAGAGTGGGGGCCGGAGGTACCCCGAAGACTCATCATGCGTTGGACTGGTGAGTAAGAGGACGGACTAGCATAAAGAAGCCGGTGTTGTAAATAAAAACCCGGCAAGTGGCACCCGGAACAGGGACCTGATTTTGCTAGGGAACGTCTGAATCCGCTGGTCGGATTCTCCAGACAGCCTCGGTCGTTTCCGACCGGGAGGAAGGAGAGGGCGTTTACTCTCAGATATTGCCTGAAGGACATATCCCTATTGTGTTGACTATGCTTCCTTTCTCTTCCCTTTCTCCTTCTGCTCTAATCACGCTCCTTGCCGTGCTGGCCTGTCTGATTGTGCCCTGCTGCCTCCTTCTCTTTTGCCGAACGGGAACTTTCCAGTTCTGCCACCTGTTAGGATTGCAGCCTCGGCTAGTAGACAGCATGGGGGGCCGGAATAGTATTCCCGCCTTTGAGCCGGAGGAAAAAAGGGTCGTTGTAGCGCAGCTTTATAAACTCTGCGCTAAGCATGGCTGTAAATTACCTATCAAGACGTGCCGTGCTTTTGTTGAGAATATCTGGAACATCTGCCCTTGGGTGCAACATAGTGGGATCCAACCAGATAAATGGAAGGTGGTAGGGCAGCAGATGGCCTCCTATGATGACACCTGCCCGGGAAAACTGACCCCTGAGGATTTTTACAGTGTATAAGATAGTGGATGCAGCCCTGCATCCCCAGAAGGTGACTTTGGCACGACCAATCAGCACTCAGGTGGGTAGCTCGTTGGCGGGATCGGATTCAGAGAGCTCAGAGGAAGAGGGAAGGCCACCCCCTCCCCTGTATCCATGGGAGGAACTTAGAAGAAACAATGGGGGAACAAGAGGCCCCCAGGGAGAAGAAAACGCTGCATGCCCCTCCTTACCGAGACAGAACGAAAAGGGGGAGGGCGATGAATGTGGCACACTTAGAGATTCAGGGCCGGAAGTTTCCGAGCGCGGGAAGGGAGGGGTGCAAACAGTCCTCAGGGGTGGCAGGAAGAGGAGCGTGAGTAGGTGGGACCGGGAGGCTGCTGACGAGGAGGGAGGAGTCCATGCTGATTGGACAGCTGCCGCGCCCCAGACTTGGCGGCCCAGCCAGGAAACAGAGGCAAAAAATCCCCCGTGTTCCTTGTCCGCCCTTCAGAGATCCCCTCAAGGGCTCCGCCCATCCGGCCTACTTGCCACCAGTGCCTCCATAGCAATAGAGAAAGGGGAGAAGGTGGACTGGGATGACTGGGGCCTCTATCCGGTATTTACGGACCCCCTTAGCGGAGCCCGAGACTACCGCCCTGTCCCTTTTAAGATGCTTAAGGAACTTAAGGAGGCCGTGACTAAATACGGCCCAAGCTCCCCTTATGTAAAAAGACTGATGCAAAACCTCTTTGCTACGCACCCTTGGACCCCTGCTGACTTTGACGAAATTGCAGCCGCGTGCCTGGATGCCTCCTCATATTTAGCTTTTAAGGCTCAGGCCCGCAGAGAGGCCTCTAAGCTGGCAAAATCCCGGGGTTATACTCCCCTGGATTTAGCCATTGACCTCCTGTGTGGAACTGGAGCCTATACTGACCCTGCTGTTCAGGCCCGGTATGGCCAGTTTGAGCTAGAGACTGTTAAAGAAACACATGTTGCAGCTTGGGATAAGATTGGAGCCATGAAAGGGGGGAGAGCCACACAGAAGTTGGTTGGGCTGAAGCAGAGAGCAGATCAGACACCCCTCTCATTTGTGAACGAGGTTAAAGAGACAGTGACTCGTATAATGGGAGACACCCCGGGATCTGATCTACTTATGAGACAATTGATTAAAGAGGGACTTCGCCCCAAAGGGATCGCAGCCATTAGCAGCCTTCCCCCCGACGCTTCATTAGAAGAAATTGTTGACAAATTGCTGGACATGCCCAGCGAGGATTCAATTCAAGCCTTAGTGACTGCCATGGAGAACCGGGAGGATAGCCTCCTGACCGCCCTTCGCGGTATGCAGGTGAGACCCACCTGTTTTGGGTGCGGAAAGCCAGGGCACCTCAAAGCACAGTGCAGGCAGCGGCCCCCCCTCCACTTCAGTTCCGACCTGTTATTCCTGTGGAAAGCCAGGTCACATAGCCAGGTTCTGCCGATCCAAAGGGAAGTCGGGAAAAGGGAAAGGGAGGGGCCCGGCCGCGGCCCCCCCCCCCCCCCCCCCCCCCCCCCCCGTGCTCGAAGACAGCGGCCCCATTACTGTGACTATCCCCATGAGGGTTGACTATAGAGAAGGGACACAGCAGAGAGAGATCGGGCCTTGGGAAACCTCGATGATTCCCATCGAGCTAAATATTTTCCCAGCGCTCATCACACTTAGTCACCCATACCCAGGTCATTTTTGGTCCCGGAAGTCCCACATCCGTAAGGGTCACAAACCCCCACCCCTTTCCCACCTTGGTAAAACAGGGCCAAGAGGTGGGAAAGGCGCTGCCCTTGCGGGCCCCTCCCGCTCATGTGAACTGGGTCCACCCGGTCAGCTCTGGGCGACCACTGTTAACCGTCACGGTGGAAAATCAGAAGCTCGAAGGGATAATTGACACTGGAGCCGATTGCTCTGTCATAAATAGGGGACAGTGGAGGCGCGAGTGGCCACTCCTACAGAGCCCTCAAGCAGGGACGGGGGTGGGGGGCAATAGATCTGCCATGAAAGCAGCACACGCCTTACGGTGGTCAGCTTTGGAAGAATCTGGACTCTTCACCCCACTGTGCCTACCCGACCTCCCTTATGCATTATGGGGGTAGAGACATCTTGAGCCAGCTTAACCTGACACTTGCCACCCCTGATAGCCTGCGGGGAAATTAATTGGGGCCACTCTAGAGATGAGCTTTTCCCCCAGAATAACATGGATTAATAAGAAACCTATTTGGGTTGAGCAGTGGCCCCTGACAAAAGAAAAGCTCATCGCCCTCACAGACATAGTAATGACCCTCCTGCGCGAGAACAAAGTGGAACCGTCCCTTAGGCCGTATAACTCCCCCGTCTTTGTCATAAAAAAAGAAAGGGGGGAGTTGGAGAATGTTGATTGATCTTCGGGCAGTAAATGCCAACATGGTACCCATGGGGACCCTCCAACCTGGTCTCCCTATGCCCACTGCAGTCCCGCAAGGGTGGACTATTATAGTGATTGATGTTAAAGACTGCTTCTATAGCATTCCCCTCCACCCGGAGGACAAAGAAAAATTTGCCTTTTCCCTCCCCGCGATCAATTTCCAAGCCCCCAGTAAACGTTATCAGTTCACCGTCCTACCGCAGGGAATGGCCAATAGCCCCACCCTGTGCCAGCTTTACATGGATACTCTGTTACATCCTATCAGAAAAGAATTCCCGAATTGCATGCTCATACATTACATGGATGATATCTTGATTGCAGCACCTTCTGTGACGGGGGCTCGGGCTTGCTTGCAACGCACCACCCATGTCCTCCGCAAGAAGGGGCTTCACATAGCCCCGGAAAAGGTACAGATGGATTTCCCCTATGATTACTTGGGGCATAGGATTTTTCCGGGAAAGATTAGTAGGGCACTTCCTCCGATCAACGTCGAGGGATACACTACTCTTAATGATTTTCAGAGGCTTGTTGGCGCCATACAGTGGCTGCGTCCCGCTATGCCCCTCCCATCCTCCTTAATGCAACCTATATATGATGTCCTTAAAGGCGACTCCCATCTGTCATCCCCTAGAAGTTGGACCCCCCAGGCAAGACAGGCGCTCTCGGAAATTTTCCGCAGAACCTCTTCCTTCTTGGTTCAATACGACCCGGAGTCGCCTGTCCTCTTCCACACACTGGGGGACAGTTCCCTGGGCTGGGGATGTTTATTCCAGAGACATGGATGCCTTGAATGGCTATACCCCCGGACCACTAAGAGCATCATCCGGGACCGGTGGGAGGCCCTGGCCTTATTTTGCCTTCAGGCCTCAGAGCGATGCCAGCGTCTCTTTGGCCTCTTGCCTGTCCTCAACTTTACCCTCCCAGAGGAGGTGACCCACTCGCTAGTTGATAGATCTATCGCTTGGGCCACTGTCCTGACTACCCTCTCTCAGACCAGACTCACGCCACCTCCTGTGGTTAGAGTGTTCGCTGAACTTCACCTTTCCCGCCCGCGCCCTCTAGTGTCCCCAGAACCAGTGACCGGCCCTAATGTCTTCACTGACGCTACCAGGTTGGGCCGTGCTGTGGTCCATGACCCTGCTAGACCCGCCACCTGGATTTTTGATACCCCCTTTGACTCCACTCAGAAGAATGAACTATATGCTATACTTCAGGCTTTCCGTCTCTACAGAGACACCCCTTTTAATCTTATTACTGACAGTATGTATTGTGCCATGCTAATCCCTCGTTTAGAAGATGCCTTCATTTCCTCGACTTCTTCCATTAGACCACTCCTTATACAGCTACAATCCTCCCTCCGTGATAGAAACCACCCCCTGTTTGTTCTTCACGTGCGCTCTCACGTTTCTTCCACCGGCCCCATATTCCAGGGCAATGCGGAGGCAGATAGGGCTCTCTTGTTAAACCTGTCCACACCTGCCCAGCTGGCACATGGTAAGTATCACTTGTCATCCAGGTCGCTCCGGCGCCTATACAGCATTCTCCGGAAGGAGGCTCGCCAAATTGTGCGCTCCTGCACTTCTTGGGCTCCCTTTAGACAAGCCCTCCCCGCGGAGGGGTCTAACCCACGTGGGGACGGCCCCAATGCTCTTTGGCAGATGGACATTACTCACCTGGGTCGTAAGTACATCCATGTCTCGGTGGACACCTTCTCCTCCTTCACCTTCGCCTCTCTACAGCCAGGAGAAGCGGTTAAACACGTTCTCTCACATCTATATGCCCAGATGGCTGTCTTAGGCGTCCCCTCGGCTATCAAAACCGATAATGGGCCCGCCTACACCTCGAGAGCCTTTGCTTCCTTTTGCAAAGAATTTTCCATTTCCCATTCCACCGGGATCCCTTACAATCCCACTGGCCAAGCTTTGGTAGAAAGAGCAAATCGCACACTCAAAACTACGCTCTTTAAACAGAAAGGGGGAGTTGGCAGGTCACTGACCCATTCAGACCTGTCTCAGGTACTATTTACCATGAATTTCCTACAAGTCAGGGATGACGACACTACAGCCGCCCAGAGATTTTTCTCCCCAAAAGGACATGCTAAGAAAGAACCAACACTCCTTCCCTCTCCCACCAAGGCCCTACCAGGCTCTAAAGTCATGTGGAGAGATGAAGAGGGAGGTTGGCATGGCCCTGTAACGGTAAAGAACAGAAGACAGGGCCACCTGTCATTTCATCCCGAGGATAAGATAGAAGAGCCAGAAAGATGGCTCCCTGTTTACAAGATAAGAGACCTTGATTAATGCCCAACCCTACGGGGTGAGAGGAATTTCTTCCTTTTTCAGGCCTTCTGATCGTGGTAGGGATCCTTGGAGGTGCTCCATCTGAAGGAAATCCGACATGGGGAATACTCCGAGTTATTCCCTCTCCCCTTCCGGTAGCACGGAACTCCCCGATCTACCCTCGCCTGCTAGTGACCAATACATCGATGGGGCTCCCTTATTCCTCGGTGGGGCCCCTCATGTGTGGCCACAGGGGAAGACATCGAGGATCCCATACCATGGAGGGATTGCCAGATGGCAGGAGGATACCCCCTTGAGGGTGAACAAGGACGCTGATTCTGGGAATCACCCTACTTGTTGTCTGTTTCTGCCACCTAGCTAGGTGACAGAGGGGCTATATGCTTCTTACTCAGAAAGCCTTCATGGCCATGGAGACGGGGGAGGATCCCCATGTCTGGCTAGCCGCCATGCATGACATGTGACACCTAGGGGTAAGACAAGGTAAACCCCAAGACGGGCAACCTCTCCTAACCCAGCCACCTAAGACAGGCCCTGAGGGTGTCGGGCGCCTAGGACGGGCAAGGTCCTGGGTTGAAGGAGATGACCTAAGACAGGGTTCCTCGCCCCCGGCTATCAGAGGCCAGTAGAAATGACACTGCTTAAGGCTAACCTCAGCACCGCTTAAGGTCACACCAAGTGATAACCTTGTAAAACAGAAAGGGGGAGATGTTGGGGGCGGGGGGAAGAGGCTTGGCGGTCGCTTAGAGGGGGAAACATAATCACCTTATAAGGGAATGTTACAGAACTCGGCCCCTCATTGAGTAAGAGTTCATGGGAGGGAGGACAGAGGGGATAAAAGTGTCTGCTGAGAGGTGGGGAGGAGCGGGAATGTGATCACAGAAGAATAAAGACTCATTATCCACCTCAGGCGCTCTGTCTGGTTCTTCCCCCATCAAAGAGTGGGGGCCGGAGGTACCCCGAAGACTCATCACGCGTTGGACTGGTGAGTAAGAGGACGGACTAGCATAAAGAAGCCGGTGTTGTAAATAAAAACCCGGCACCCTTCCCTTCCTTTAGTTAGTTCCCCCTTTTCCCCCTCTCCTCCTCTGTCTCCATCCATCCCCCTTCACCTATTCCCCTTTTAATACTTGAAAGGTTAGATGTTTTTTAAGTTAATTAAACATGTGTAAGTTGAATTTAATTTAAGTCTGATGAGCAGAAGATTAAGGTGTTTCTCATCTCATCCCTTCTTCCCTTCTATTACCATGGGTATTTTGTACCTCTTAGTGTATTGATATTTACCCCAATCAATCACCTCCCTCCTCCCATCTCCTTAATTTTCCCCTTTTTGAGGAAATCATTCTATCTGAGTCATACAAAATTCTGAGTATCCGTCACTTCCAGCTAATTACATTCTGTCTAATATAGTTAAAATTCTTGAGAGTTATTAGTCTTTCTCCCAAGTGGGCTTAAAGCCAGTTACATCCCATTGGATAGTAATCTTATGGATAGGTCATGAATGTTCACTACTTCTGGGTAGGTATATTATCTCTATTGGAGTTACAATTCTCAAGATTTATGAGAATCTTTTTTTCGCATGCTGAGATATAACCAGTTTCAACTTATTGGATAGTATTTTTTTCTCTTTTAACACCCACCCTTTTTTTACCTTTTCATGTGTCTCTTGTACCTCATGTTTTATGTCCAAATTTTCTATTTATCTCTGGTCTTTTCATCAGGAATTTTTGGAATTCTTCCACTTCATTAAATGTCCATTTTTTCCCCTGGAATAGAAGGCTCAGCTTTGGGGGATAGTGGATTCTTGGCTGCATTCTAAGCTCCCTTACTATTTGAAATATCTCTTTCCAGGCCCTTCAATCCATTAATGTTGATGCAACCAGATCCTGCATGATCCTTACTGTGGCTCCTTGATATTTAAATTCATTCTTTCTGGATGATTGCAGGATTTTCTCTTTTATCTGATAGTCCTGGAATTTGGCCACAACATTCCTTGGTGTTTACATTTTAAGCGCTTTTTCTGAAGGGGATCTATGTATTCTTTCAATAACTACTTTTCCCTCTATTTCCATGATAGCAGGGCAATTTTTCACCACTAGATCCTATAATATTAAGTCCAGGATTTTTTATCTTCAATGTTTGCAGTAAGTCCAATAATTCTCAGGTTGCCCCTCCTTGACCTATTCTCAAAGTCAATGGTATTGCTGATGAGGTACATTTTCTTTTCTTTTTTCTATTTTTTTTTTATTTTGCTTAACTGGCTCTTCCTCTCTCATGAAATCATTAGTTTATGCAGACTCCATTCTTTTCTTTTAGGGAGGAGCTTTCTTCATTAACCTTTTGCAAGTCCTTTTAAAATTGGTCAATTCTACTTTTGAAAGAGCTTTCCATTTGATCAGTTGAGGTTTTGAGAGAATTATTGTCTTTTTGCATTTACCCAATTGAGGATCTGAGAGATTTATTCTCATTTTATATTTGTTCAATTGTCTTTTCTAAAGATTTGTT
Source organism: Macrotis lagotis (assembly GCF_037893015.1). Classification (NCBI taxonomy): domain Eukaryota; kingdom Metazoa; phylum Chordata; class Mammalia; order Peramelemorphia; family Peramelidae; genus Macrotis; species Macrotis lagotis. The sequence continues at coordinate 101,211,955 of NC_133662.1, read as the reverse complement.
TTCTTGTTGCAAGGTATTAATTGTCGCTCCCTAATTTTCCAGTTGATTTTTAAATTGCTTCCTTATTTCTTCAAGGAAGTCTTTTTTGTGCTGAATACCAGATCATATTCTCCTTAGATGTTCTAGATCTCTCTGACTTAGTATCTTTTCCTTCCAAAATTTTTGTATGGATCCACCTTTCTGCTGGCCCTTCTTCATTTTGCTAAGACCTTTATTTGGGGAGGAGTTGGTTCACAGTGGTTTCACTAGAGGCTTTACTCACTGAGTGCAATTTCTCTGCCTAGCCAATAGTAGTTACTGGTTGCTTTCTCTGGAGTGTCTGTGACCTTGATTGAGGCCTTCTCCCTTAGCTTGAAGGGAGGGGTTGAACTTATTAAATACTTTTGCCTTCAATCAATGGTGGGATTTACACTGGCGTGAAGTCATCAGTCTCCCTATTGTCAGCTGGGCTGGTTCTTCTGCTCACACACCTGCTCCTGAGGCAGAAGTAGCCTGCAGTTGTTTGTTCTGTGAAGTGGCCTCAGCTCCAATGGATGTGTGGACTCAGAGTTACTCAGACAAGAAGAACCCAGGGATGGTGTCCCTTGAGCTCTTGCACCAGGACTTTCCCCCTAGCCCTGTAGGCAAGCTCCAGAGGATGAGTGCCAGCAGCAGTGCCTCTGCTCCCTAATTGATTCAAGCCCCCAAGGTCTAGCTGCTCTCTGATCCAGCAGGTCCTTTCCTCGGGCTGTCTGACTCCCTGGCTCCAATTCAGCTGCTAATTTGGCTGATCCTTGGCTGATCTGCCCTCCGAGCCCAGACTCACCCACCTGGATCTCCCAGGGATGCTGCAGGAGACAAATCCTGAGGTAGATGTTCTTCCTCCTGGCTTTTCTTTCTGGGTTTTGTGAGTCCCATTTCTGTTAAGAGGTTTGTTTCATATCATGAAAAGATCAGGAGACTTTAGAACTGTGCCTGTCTTCTCTCTGCCATCTTGGCTAGAATGATCAAAGACTATTCTAAAGAACTTGTGGTGGAAAATGTCATCCACATCCAGGACATGAACTTAAGAATCTGAATGCAGACAAAAACACCCTATTTCAAAATTTTAAAAAATTTGTTTTGTGTTTTATTTTATTCTTCTTTCCCATTTCCCCCTTTTATTTGGATTCTTCTTTCACATGATCAACGTGCAAATATGTTTAACATAACTATCCATGTATAACTTATACTAGACTACTTGCTATCAAGGGAAAGGGGGAAGGAAGGGAGAGAGGAAGAAAAATGTGAAATTCAAAATCTTAGAAAAAATTAATATCTAAAATTTTCATGCATTTGGAAAAAATAAATAAGTAAATAAATTTATATTTTTTTAAAATCTACAGCTTAGAAAAGGAGGCCCAAAAAATACTGCAGAAAAATAACACCTTAAAAATAGAATAAGTCAAATGGTAAAAAGAGGCTATGAAAAGAAGAATAACTTGAAAAACAGAATTGTCCATGGACAGGAGTGGGAAATTTGTAAGTTCAAGGCTGGGGTGGGGGGGAGGGTAAAATATTAGTGATGGAAAGTCCTTAAAAAAGTAGAATTGACCAAGTAGAAAAGAAATTACAAAAGATCACTGAAGAAAATAATTCCTTATTTAGACCTGATCAAGTGGAATACAATGACTGTGGAATAGCAAGAAAAATAAAATTCAAAGAATGAAAAAAATTAGAAAACAATTTGATATATTTCTTTGGAATAATAACTGACCTCAAAAATAGATCAAGAGAGATAAATAAGTCTTATGATTTTATTCAAATATATACTGCTAAAGGGAAAAAACATTTGCAATGAAGTAAACTCATTAAAACAATTGTGAAATGATGATTTCTATGTTTGATTGACTTAGGATCTCAAGTCTATAATGAAACTGTTATTCTCATTTCCAGAAATTCATTTTTTTCAAAACATATTAAAAATAGAACAAATAATTCATAGAGATGAGTTTCTAATTTATGATATGATTTTAATTGTCATAAGATATTTAACTGGTATGTTCAGCTATTGAACTGCATCACATATACCAATTTAGTATTCATTATTAAAAATATTTGATATAAATAATTTTCAGATTAGACAAAATAATAACAGTAGTAACTATTTTTCTTTTATTTTTTAATTACTTATAAAGATAGTTTTCCAAGTTCATTCTTTATGATTTTGAGTTTGTCATTGTTCTACATCCACCCCTTCCTTGACCTTTCCCCTTGACAGTGAATAATCTGATCGAGCTTAGACATTTACAATTATTTTAGATATACTTCCATATTAGGTAACTTGCATAAATGGGTAAAACATAAGAAAGAAAAAAAGACATAAAACAAATTTTTAAAATATTGGTATTTGGTCTGCATTTTTATTCCATAATTATTTCTTCAGATGTATACAGTATTTTAGAATTGTCTTAGATAGTCATACTGTTAAGAAGAGTTAAGTATATCATAACTGATCATCATACAGTGCTGCTGTCAGTGTGTACAATATTCTCCTGGTTCTGCTCACTTCATTCAGCATTAGTTCATATGGGTCCAGTTTCTTCTGAAATCTGCATGCTCATAATTTCTTAAAGAACATTAGTATTTCGGGTGGCTAGGTGGCATAGTGGATAAAGCACAGGCCTTGGAGTCAGGAGTACCTGGGTTCGAATCCGGTCTCAGACACTTAATAATTACCTAGCTGTGTGGCCTTGGGCAAGCCACTTAACCCCATCTGCCTTGTAAAAACCCCCCAAAAAAGAAAACATTAGTATTTCAAAACATTTATATCCCACAATCTGTCTGCTCATTCCCCAATTGTTGAACATCCTTTCAATTTCCAATTCTTTGCCCCTACCAAAATATATGATATATATTTTTATTACCTCTTTGCAATACAGTCCTAGTAGTGGTATTGTTGTACCAAATTGCTGTACCATGATTTTATAGCCTTTTGACTGTAGCTCAAATTGCTCTCCAGAATGATTGGATAAGATCAGTACCCCACCAACACTGCAATAGTGTCTCAGTTTTCCCACTTCCCATTCAAACATTTACATTTTCCTTTTCTGTTATATTGGTCAATATTCAAGTTTTGATTGTACCTGTGCATTGTCTTAATTTGAATTTCTCTAATCAATAATGATTTAGAATAGATAAATTATTCATTGGTATCCTAATTAGTTTTTGGTATCAGTTTTTATATATAAATTATCCTTATCTTTTATCGGATGAGGGATATTGGTCTATACTTATATTCTGTCATGTTTTTAAGTTTTCTCACCAGCTTTTGTCTAACAGTAAACTCTTATCCTAAAACTGGAGTCTGTTCTTCAAACAATAGATTACCATATTTATTTACGATTTTTTGATACTAATCTATTATTCCCTCATTCTATTTTATTAGGAACAAAATAAAAAAGACTTATTTAAGTATTTCTGCAGTAAATGTAGTATAGGAGAAGCTGAATGAAAGCTAAGCAATGTAAACAACCTATGCCACCATGAGAGCATAAGAAGTGAGGAAAACTATAGGGGCAAGTGAGTTTACATGGGAAATTACACTCCCCAAGAGCAGGCTAGCTTCAGGAAAACAAGCAACTCAAGTGAGTGAGTGAGCTCTTAAAAAGAATATAGGTCTCCTAGAACCCTATGGTACTTCTCCAGAGCATTCCACTCAGGCTTCTCAGAGGACTGGCAGGCCACCCCTGGCATGGGTGAGGCACTCCAGCCACTTGGCCAACCTCTCACAGGAACCGGAAATGAGAAAAAAGAAACCTAGTAAACTGAGGAGCAACCATGATGTCAAATGCTAGTCACATGATGGAGGCTGCCCGCGAGCACATGGATGGGATTGTTACAGGTACCAAATCAGCTACAGAACACAGCAATGGTGCCTATGATGTTGTACTGCCCTCCTAATCCCCATACATGAATGTTTTCCCAGAACTTCATCTCCTTGTGGATCTGAAGCTGGCACTGGAGATGCTGGGCCTTCCTAAGGAAAGAGATACCCTCCAGGGTTAAATCCCAAAATACACTGCAACCTACATAAAAGAGTGGCTTCAGGGAAATCTGTCCCAGGTAAACCACCCAGGTGCAGTGATGCTTGGCCCAATTAGAAGGTGACAAGCTATTTCATGTTACAGATGAAAATTCTGAAGGTCCAGGTGGAGTTCCAGGGTGAGAAGATCCTGGATTTAGAATTTTGTCTAGAAGGGCACCAGGTGAAACTCAATGCTGCTGAAGATTCTTCAACAGGAATTGTTAAGCCACATTTCACCAGAGGTGCAGAACCTGGAGCTGACAGACAGTGGAGGTTTCCAAGCTGAAGTTTGGGCTGGTTGGTATGAAAGGGAACAGAAGGAACAGAAGGAGAAGCAGAGAGCAGCCAAGGAATTACTACAGGAACTGAACCATCTCAGAATTAAAGTGAAGGAGTTTGGAGAGTGAGCTAAATCAGTATTAGTGGAAGCTAAAAGCAAGTAAGACTGAGATCGCTCAGCTGCAAGAGCAGCTGGCATTGATGTATACAGAAATTGAGCATCTGCATAGCCAGCTCTCCTGGACCGTGGCCTCCCCTGAAAGAACTGAATGACATCAAGAAGTTCAATGTCTAAAAACAGAAGTGGAAACCTTATTTGCTGCAAATGATGAAAAGGACTGCAGGATAGAGGAACTCACGCTGTTACAGAGCCAGAACCAAAAAATGAAGGAGATCATTCTGGGAGTTCATGGCTCTTCAGAAAGAAGCCTTTCCAGCGGGGAAGAAGAAATGGAAGATTCTTTCCAGAAGTGGAATATGGGGAACAAATCCTTAGGACAATATAGATGTCTCAAAGATGACCCTCCCCTTCCTTGGGGGCTTGTTCCCTGTCTCATAATACCCTGGAAACAACTAGCAGCTTTCTGGAAAGCAGCCAGATTTCCCATGGTTAAGAGGATTATCTGGAATCACAGAGCAGGATTCATTAAAAATTTTCCTATATCCTGCCCAATAGTTCTGTGGGAAAGTATGTACAATCTGAGGATACTTTTTTCCTTGGCGGAAAAATTATGAAACATTACCTGGGAAGATTTCTGGATCTGCACAAAATAATGATCCTGGAACGTCCATCCCATCCACTTCTCAGACCTCAGGGAGTATTATGCCAAGCCTGGGAGAAACTGAGAACAATTCGGATAATGATATCACATCAGATGATCTTTCCCCAACTTCTGGAACCAACTGTGGACCCCATTCTCCACTAACTCCAGAAATAAATGGTGTCCTAAAGGCATCCAGAACTTCTGTGGAAAAATAAAAAAGGACTCCATTAGGAAACTTCAACACAGATGCCATAGGGATAGCATTCTGCCAAGGTGGACTCCAGGTGAGTTCTGGCCTGAGGCTGTCCAGAACCAGAGATCCCAAAGCTCAAAAGAGTGATTCCTACTCTCCTTTTCCCCAGTGGAACACAGAGGAAGTGTGTTCACACCTGGAGAACTTTAGTCTTGGACAATATGTGATCTTTGCGAGGCAGTGGGTGAGTTCTGGCTACACACTATTGACCGCTTACCCTCAGGACATGGAAAAGGAGTTGGGCATTAAGCCTCCCCTACATAAGAAAAAACATTAGTTTTGGCTGTGAATTCAATTAACACAAAGCAGGAAGAGAATTTGGTTCAACTAGACTCCATTTGGGTAAGCCAGAGGCTAGGCATATTGGCTTGCCTCAGTATATAGAGCAGTGCTAAAGTCCAGCCAAAGAAACTAGGATTGTCATACTTTGGAAATATGAGGGAAAAAAAAGAAGTTTGATGAATCTACAGACTCATATATCCCACTAAGCCTAGTGAAAGTGTAAACAGCAATCACAAGGCTTATGGTGGCCATAGCCACTGAGGCCTTGGTTCCAGTCCTGGGGAGGAACTAGACAAACCGGATCAGGTGGGATACATCAATTTATATCACTGTTTTCTCAGCACCGCTTTCCCAATCCCAGAGCTTGCAAATAACACATGCTCCCCACCATGTAATTTCCAGACTCTCATGTATGAATTCACCAAGGAAAACCCAGAAGCATCATATCTTGACACCAAACATGCCAGGCAACTAATTTTTGTAATCATTGTTGTTTTTGTCCTTGTCGTCTTTTCAGTCCTTACCTCTCCTGTTGCTGCCTCTGCTTCAGCACCTTTCCTTAGGATTGGTTGTTGAGATTGTTAATATAGGCTAGGAATAGAAGGAAAATTGTTTTGAGACTAATGTTTTTTTAAATGATTAAATGATTTTAATGCCCATACCCTGCAGATTCTGCACAAATATAAACACTATTTTCATTTTAAAATGTATTTAAGTATTATGAGCATAAATATAAATAAATGTATATGATTTTTCTCTAATAAAAGAAGAATATAGGGAGAAGCAGGGAGATTAGGAAGATACAGTGAAACATAGGAAGGAGTAGATATATCAGAGATGAGGAAATGAGAGGTATATTGATAAAGGACCATAGTGTAAAGACCAAATCCTTTCAGACTAGAACAAGGATCATTGTTTTTTGATAGGGTTTCAGGGAGAGGCAAGATACTTTACTGCAAATTTAGAAGATACTTTACTATTATATAGAGGTTATAGATTGTAGTTATAAAATATATTTCTACACTCAAAATTTTCTCTACTTGATTCCTAACTCAAATAATTTAGGACAAAAATTCATTTGGGAGTTGAAGCTAAGCTAGCTTTTCTTCTGAAGCTATTTTCAGCTGAAAATGTACTTACCTATGGGGTAGGGAGAGGGAGGCAGAGGTGCATCCAAGAATAATCTGAGATAGCCTTCAAGGGGCACTGGCTCTCAGATCGCAGTACAGGATAATATTTTGCTTAGGCTTCCATATTGAGATATATCACATGTAATCTGTAGGAAATAAATTTCACAAGAAAGATTAAATTCCCTAGGTTCAGATAGGAGCCAATAAGAAGAAAAGTGAGGAGACATGAAAACATGGAAACAGAATAAAAAAATCTCAACAAAGATTGAGGCATTTGAAATTGAATCAGTGTACCTAACATATCCTATATAGGTTTGATCTCAGAAAGAGATTTACTTCAGCTCATTAGTTGGAGAGGTTTTGGTCTCTGGGAAAAGGAAATCTTAACATATTTTTCCTTCAAAAATAAAAAGGTCAGAATTTATATGTCCATTATTAGAAAATAATAATTTGGAACCTTCCAGATCAGAGTATCCACAACTCTGGTCATTCAATATACAGTTAATTATACTTGGCATTATTCATTTAAAACTGAGACTGTACTTCAAGGGTGAGTTTTCCCTAATAAATTTATATCAGAAAACTTTCATAAAAATGTGGATTCTAATAAAGAGTGAATTCATTAAAAGTTGCCAGATCAACTTGAAATTATAACATACATTTGATAACATATTGTAACATATATATTTTAAAAGTGTTTCCATTAAAAAAGTTTTAACCTTTTGCCAAAGTTTAAAAGGAATTAAAACTCTTAGATAAAAGTGAATCTTTTTAAGAAAAATTTTAAATAGACCACAGACCATCCTGATAAAGGTAAACATGCTGATATTTCTTTCCTTAAAAAAGACTTATTGAGATTAAGAATAATATTGTAATGTCACAAATTTTTATCATTTGCCTCAATATAACCATAACATTATGGCACAATAAAAGATCTCAATTAACAAAAGACTATATAATTAGTAATAGAAGCCAAAACTAAAGACTTGTTTAACTGGTAGAATTTAGAGAATTGCAGGTCAAAAGGTTTGTCTGACATGATTATTGTAATCTACTATGACAAACAAACAGAATTACAAAAGCAAATGTTCTCTTACATATTTAGATATTTTTCCTAGAGTTAATTCACTGAAAACAGTAAGTTTTCAGATCTGCATTGGTGGGGCATGTTAAAAAAAATCTACCTCAGCAATGCTGAAAATCATTCCCTCAATGGAACTTTCTGCACGGCTTTCTAGAGGGTTACTGGTATCATAGTGGTATCCCTTTGATTAATAAAGCTGATGCCAAATACAGACAAAATAAGTTATTAGTAATATATACTCCAATAAGAATCATAACATAATAATTTCCTATAATCAAACCTGAAGGTGGAATCATTTCTTTTTTTATTCTCATTTTGTACAAATGTTTTTCTTCACATTAATAAAATATACTTGTTTACAAGTAAACAAAATACCCCTCCCCCCATGAATATAGATAGACTTGCTTGGGCAAAAAAGTAAAGGGGGGAGAAAAAAATTAAAATTAAATAATAATAGTAATAATTGTAGGTATGGCCAGGTGGCGCAATGGACGAAGCACCAGCCCTGGAGCCACAAGCACCCGAGTCCATATCCAGCCTCGTAACCCAATACTCACCCAGCCATGTGACATGCATGCCACCTAATCCCCACTGCTCTGAAAAAAACAAAAAGAAGAAAAAAAAAGACCCAAAATAAAATAAAATAGAAATAATAGTAGGGGTGGCTGGGTGGCAGACAGAGCATTGGCCCTTGAGCCAGGAGCACCTGGGTCCGAATCCGGCCCCAGACACCCAATGATCACCCTGCTATTAGGTCCCAGGCAGGCCACCCAGCCCCACTTGCCCTGCACCCTCCCCCAAATAATAATAACAAAAAATGTGTTTCAGTCTTTGTTCCAACACCATCAACTTTGTCATGAGTGGATCACATTCTTTATGATAAGTCCATCACAAAAGTTACTTCCATATTTTTCCAACATTGCCATTGCTGATCGCAACTCCCTCCTTTCTTATTTCTCCACTACCATGTACTATATTTTCTCTCTCATTTCACTCTGACTCTGCTGTAGGGTTGCTGAGTGGCGCAGCAGACAGATCCCTGGTCCTGGGGCCAAGAAGCCCTGAGCCCCCATACCACCCCTTAGGACCAGAATCCACCTGGCCCTATGGTCCTGGGCAGGCCTTCCAATCCCAGCCCCTTACAAGAAGTAAAAAAGAAAATGTGTTATATCTGACTACTGTCCCCCCATGGTCTATCCTCTCCTCCTTTATTCACATCCCCACCCATTCCCCCTGCTCCCCCCTCCTTCTTACTCCAGTTGTCTATACCCCATTGAGTATATTGGCTGTTTCCTCTCCTAACCATCTCTGATGAGAACAAAGGTTCCCGCATTCCTCCTTGCCTCCCCCCTTCCATATCATTGCAACAACTCATTGTAATAAAAAAAATCTTATTATGTGAAATAGCTTGGACTATTCGCCCTCTCCTTTTTCTTTCTCCCATTCCATTTCCCTTTTTTCTTATTGAATCCATTTTTACACCATATTTTATCTTCCAATTCAGCTTTCTCCTGTGCTTCAACTATAAAAGCTAACTCTACCTGCTCTATTAACTGAGATGGTTCATATGAATATTATCAGTAACATTTTTCTACACATGCAGTTCATCCTCATTAAGTCCCTCATATTCCCCCCCCCCCCTCCTCCAATTTCCATGCTTCACCTGAGTCCTGTATCTGAATTTCAAACCTTCTGTTCAGCTCTGGCCATTCCAAAAGGAACCTTTGAAATTCCCTTGGTTCATTGAAAGTCGATCTTTTTCCCTGGAAGAGGACATTCAGCCTTGCTGGGTAGTTCATTCTTGGCTGCATTCTAAGCTCTTTTGCCTTCTGGTATATTGTATTCCAAGCCCTACGAGCTTCCAATGTAGCTGCTGCTAAGTCCTGTGTGATCCTGACTGCAGCTCCACGATATTTGAACTGTGTCATTCTGGCTGCTTGTAATATTTTCTCTTTGACATGTGAGTTCTGGAACTTGGCTATAATATTCCTGGGGGTTGGTTTTTGGAGATCTCTTTCTCAGGGGGATCGGTGGATTCTCTCCATTTCTATTTTGCCCTCTGCTTCAAGAATATCAGGGCAATTTTCCTGTAGTAATTCTTTGAAAATGATGTCAAGGCTTTTTTCCTGATCATGACTTACAGGTATTCCAATAATTTTCAAATTATCTTTCCTAAGTCTGTTTTCCATATCAGTTGTTTTTTCGATGAGATATTTCACATTTTCTTCTAATTTTTCATTTTTTTGGTTTTGAAGTATTGATTCCTGATTTCTGGTCAATTCATCAATCTCCATGAATTCTATTCTTTGTCTGAAGGATTTGTTCTCCTCAGAGAGTTTTCTTATTTCTTTTTCCATCTGGCCAATTTGGCTTTTTAAAGCATTCTTCTCCTCAATAACTTTTTGAACTGTTTTATCCATTTGATCTAAGCTGTTTTTTAGTATGCTATTTTCTTCAGCATTTTTTTTTTGATTTCCTTGAATAAGCTGCTGACTTCATTTTCATGTTTTTCCTACATCTCTCTCCTTTCTTTTCCCAGTTTTTCTTCCAACTCACTCATTTGATTTTCAAAGTCTTTTTTGAGCTCTATCATAGCGTGAGCCCAATTTCTGTTTTTCTTGGAGTCTTTAGATGCAGGAGCTTGTGCTTCCTCATCTTCAGACTGAGTATTTTGGTCCTTCTTGGGCTCATTTGCAAAATATTTCTCAATGGTCTTCCTCTTGTTTCTTTGTTTGTTCATTTTCCCAGCCTAAGCCTGTTTTTTGGGGGTGCTTCCTGAAACCCCACAAGGGTTTCAGTGTGTGAGGCTCTGTCCTCCCTCATGGTCTGTGAATGACCATAAGTGCCCCCCTCTGCCACGGGGCTGAGGTGGGGGGGCCCTGCTGTTCTATGGGGGGGGCTAGACTGTGATCAGGATCTCAATTTGCCCCAGAGCCCCAGAGTCCTGTTCCAGGGGCAGAGGACAGAGCTCTGCAGTCTCTCTTCACTCCCCTCCATCAGCTCAATGGGCTCAATGGGCTCATGCCCTGGGGGGGCTCTTGCTTACTGGCTCCACCTGCTTCTGTTTCCGGGTCTAGGCTGCCAAAACACCAGACTGCTGGGTGTGTGCCCTGAGGGTTGGGCTCCATGTGCTTGCTCTGGCAGAGGTCTCCAGCTTTTCCCCCACTTTGTGCCGGTGCTCCCCAGGGTGCAGCTCAGGAGACTCCCCAGCTGCTGTGAGCTGAGGCTCCCAGTGCCCTTGGGCTTCCTCCAGGAGGCTGAAATTCTTTGGCTCTGGCTGGCCACACCTCTGGCTGAGCCGCCCCTCCGGCCCCAGGGAGCAGAGCCTTTCTGCTCTTTTCCAGGTTACCTTCAGTAGGAGAACTGCCTCACTGGGTCCCTTTGTTGGTTCTGTCTCTCTAAAGTTTAGTTAGAGTGCTTAGTTTATGAGTTTTTATCAGAGAGCTCCTAAGACTCAATCCCTTCATGTCCTGTCTTGGCTCCGCCCTGGATTCATTTCTAAAGAATCAAAATGAAACATGTGCTGATTATAAACTTGCTTCAATTTCATCAAAAGATTCACAGAAAAAATAGTAGTATTTTTCTCAACGTTGCAATAAAGATTGTGTTTCAAAATAAATATAATGAGCAAAAAACCTTATTATATTAAAATACAATAATCCCAGATTTCATCTAGAATGATAATTTTTATAAAAATTGTCTACATGTTTAAAATAGACATAAATACAATCCACTACTTATTGAATCCATTTTTTAGCAATTAGAACATCTTAGGTGACTTTAAAATAACTTCAATAAATATTTCTAATTCCAAGTGAAACAAAACAATCTTAAGAAAACTCAGATTTATCATCTAGGGTGACACATGGCATAATATTTCACTAATATGATATTTCTATATTGAAATCCTATTTGTTAGAACACAAATAAAACAAAAAGAGAGATTTTTAACTTTGACCTTGGAAGTAAGAGATTCTTAAAGGATTAAAACTTATTTTATGTTCTGAAATGGAACAAAGAGATTTCATAAAAAAGTTTTTCCTCTTTCTTTTCAAGTTTAAATTTGTCCTGATGAAAGGACTAAGTAATTAGAAATCAACATCATATTAAACATAAACTTGCAGTTCTACAACAAGCTCAGTTCATTGTTTAGAAATTTTAGGGACCTTAGAGAAAGGTCTTTTGACCTTTGTTACTCTCTTATTCTTGTCTCCACAGAGTAATCAATTACCAATTTCAAGTTTCAACATTAAGTTACTGTAGTGATTTCAAAAAGCTTACATAAATGAAAACCAAATAGTTATTGATATAATTTTCTCTTACTTTCAGTCATAAAACACAATTAAACCTACAGATAACAGAACTCTAATTCAATTAAAGACATTTCCTAATTTCCTTGCCGAGACTATAGACATTTTAATATATATACCATTCATATTTAAAACCTCATGTCATAGACCTCAAAAAATATTTAAATCCCAGAGTCTCATTTATCAGTGTCAGTTATGCTAAAATATCTTCACAAATCATGAGGGTAGTAGTGGTCTGATAGAGGTTGGGGAGACCTCAAAGCCAAATTCATCCATTTAATTGCCAGTAACTTGGTCTGACTACCCAGAAAACACTCCATTTATATTTTTTCTAAATGATGGCTTCTCACAGCTGAGCACCTGTCATAGTGGCAAAGAAAATTATTTTGCCTTTAAATATGTTTGCCAGATATAGATTCAAAACAAAATCAAATCAGCAAATTTAACAGTTAAAATATAAAGAGCTCCATGACTTATTAAACTTAATTAGGTTGGACAGATCTGATATCAACAATATTAAAAGGAATTAACTTAGAGATGTAAATTTTCTCACAAAGGGGTTTTTGCAAGCTTTTATCACAAAAGTTTCCAAGAATCACTTTCCCTTGGTTTATGTAAGGAGGCAAATATGACAAGAGTTTTTATGGTGGCTTAACTACCTTTTATTTTTAATTGGCATTTAATTTTTCCAAATATATGTTAAAAAAGTTTATAAATATTCATCTATTTGCGTGTATATATTTTAAAGTTACAAAATTTCCTTTAACCCACTCATCATACCTCCCCAACTCCCTCTCCTCAATGATGAACAGTAGGGTTAATATTGTGCATATAAATTTGTGAGAAACATGTTTACAGATTAGTCATTTGCAGTATGAGGAATTAGGATTAGGGGAAAGAAGTATTTAGGAGAAATTTTATAAGAAGTGAATGTAGTGTTCATCAGATATTAAAGATATTTTTTGCTTTGTTTTCTTTTGGTTTTTTTTTTTTTTTTTCTTTCAGTGGGTAAGGATAGTATTGTCCATAGCCTGTCTAATAAGGTTGTCCACGTCTAGCTCTCTGAACTGCTGAAAGGAATTGAGTCCATCAAGGTTGATCAATTCATAAGGTTTTTGTTAATGTGTTGAATGTTATCTTGGTATTGTTCCTTTCACTCAGCATCAGATCCTGTAATTCATCCCATGATTCTGTAGCAGCTCACCATTTATGGTTTCTTATAGAATAATATTTCATAATATTCATTTAGCTTAGCTTGTTCAACCATTCCACAATAAATGGGCATCCCCTCAAATTCCAATTATTTGCCATAGAAAAAAAAAGTTGATATGAATATTTTGGAACATGTGGGACTCGTCATATTTTTTATAATTTCTACTATATATAGCCTAGCATTTCATTTTCTAGGTCAAAGGGTAAGAGCATTTTTATTGTTCTTTCATTTTTTCCTCCAGAATGGTTGGAACAATAACCATTCCACAATACAATAGTGTCCCTATCCTCCCACAACCTCACCAACATTGATTATTTTCCCTTGTTGTCATTTTAGCCAATCTGATAGGTATGAGGTAATACCTCAGAGTTATTTTAATTTGCATTTCTCGAATCCAAAATCATTTGGAATATGTTTTCAGATGATTTCACATAACTTTAATTTCTTTATTTGAAAACTGTCCATGACCATGTATCAATTGGGGAATGACTTGCAACCAGATAAATTTGATGCAATTCTCTTTCTATTTCAGAAATGAGACCTTTTTTCAGCACTCCTAATTGTGATGATTATTTTACAGCTTTCTTCTTTCCTTCTAATTTTGGCAGCAGTGATTTTATTAGTATGAAACATTTTTAATTCAATATGGTCAAATGCATTCATTTTACTTTTTATAATGTACTCTATTTCTTACTATTTCTTACTATTTCTACCCCTTCCATAGATCTGACAGAGTATTTCTTGGTTGATTAATTAATCTACAATGTCACGTGTAATGTCAAAATCCTGTACCCATTTTGATCTCATTTTGGTATAGACTGCTGTGAAATGTAAATCTATCCATAACTTTTGCCAAACTATTTTCCACAACTTTTGTCAAATAGTAAGTTCTTATCCCAGAAGCTAAAACCAAACAATAGATTACAGCAGTCACTGACTACTATTTCTTTTGAATTCACTGATCCATTAAAACTTGTTTTTAGGGTTTTGCAAGGCAAATGGGGTTAAGTGGTTTGCCCAAGGCCACACAACTAGGTAATTATTAAGTGTCTGAGGCCAGATTTGAACTCAGGTACTCTTGTCTCCAGGGTCAGTGCTCTATCCATTGTGCCACCTAACTGCCCCCCAATCCATTAATCTTAACCAGTACCAGGCAGTTATAATGAATGCTGCTTTATAGTGTAGTTTCAGATCTGGTAGAGATCGGTCACTTTCCTTTACATTTATTATCTTCTTGGGGTTTTTGAAGGTTTTGTTTGGCAAGGTAATAAGGTTAAAAGACTTGCCCAAGGTCACACAGCTAAGTAATTATTAAATGTCTGAAGCTAGATTTGAACTCTATCCACTGTGCCTCTTCTACATTTATTTTTTTTACCAGATCCGTAGACATTATTGACTTTTTGTTACTTCAGATGAATTTTGTTACTATTTTTTTCTAACTCTGTAAAATGGTCATTTGGTAGTTTGAATGTTATGGCACAGATTAGGTAATTTAATTTGGGTAGAGTTGTCATTTTTATCACATTAGCTTGACGTAACCATGAGCAATTGACATTTTCCCAAATATTTAGATCTGACTTTATTTGTACAAGAAGTGCTTTACAATTGTGTATATACAGTTTCTGGAATTCTCTTGGGAGGTGTTTTCCCAAGTATTTAATGTTGTCTACAGCTACTTTAAATGGAATTTCTCTTTCTATCTCTTGCTTTTTGGTTTTGTTTGTCATATATAGAATGATTTACGTGGGTTTGTTTTACAGACTGCTACTTTGCTGAATTTATTGTTTCAAGAATTTTTTGAATTGATTTTCTTGGGTTCTCTAAGGATAACATCATATCATTTGCAAAGAGTGAAAACTTTACTTCCTCATTGCCCATTCTGATTCCTTCAATTTTTTTTCTTCTCTTATTGCTCAAGCTAACATTTTAATACTATATTGAATAGTAATGTGATAAGGAACATTCTTATTTCATCCCTATGATGTTGGAAATGTTCCTAGTTAATCTACAATACATGTAATATTTGTTGATTTTATTACATAGATAATATTTATTATTTTAAGGAAAAATCCATTTAATAATATACTTTCTACTGTATTTAATAGAAATGGATATTGTATTTTATCAAAGACTTTCAGCATCTATTGAGATAATCATGATTTCTATTGGATTTGTTTTTGGTATGTTCACTTATATTGAGTGTTCTCCTAATATTGAACTACCTGCCTACTTGATATTGATGGTACCTGATCATGGCATATTACCCTAGTAATCACTTGTTATAATCTCTTTCCTAAATTTTATTTAAGAATTTTACATCAATGTATATTAGGGAGAATGTTCTATAATTTTCTTTGTCTGTTTTGGATCTTTCTGGTTTAGGTATCATCATGATATTGATGTCATTAAAGGAATTTGGCAGAACTCTTATTTCTTAAATTAGTTTATGAAGAATATGAATTAATTGTTTCTTAAATGTTTGGTAGAATTCATTTGTAAATACATTTGGAAGGAGACTTTCTTAGGGAGCTTATTGATGGTTCCCTCATTTTCTTTATTTGAAATGGGTTTATTTAAATATTTTATTGTCTCTTTTTTTCTTTTTAATCAGATTAATGCAGCATTAATCTATTTTATTGGCTTTTTTGATAAAAACCAAATCTTAGTTTTATTTATAAGATCCATGCTTTTTCTTGCTTTCAGTTTTATTAATCTTTCCCTTGATTTTCAGAATTTCTAATTTAGTATTTAATTGGAGATCATTATTTTCTTCTTTTGCTAGTTTTTTCAAATTGCATACCTAATTCATTGGTCTCCCTTTTTGCTATTTTATTCATATAAGCCTTTAGAGATATAAAGTTTCTCCTCAAAACTGCCTTGACTGCATCCTGAAAATGTTTGTGTCATGCCTCAGTTTTCTCATTTTCCTGGATATAGTTATTGATTATTTCTGTGATTTATTGTTTGAAGCTCTCATTATTTAAAATTAAATTATTGTTTCCAAATAAATTTTGATTTATCTTTCCAATAGCCTTTAATACATGAAATGTCTTTTGCATCATCATCATCTGAGAAATATTCATTATTTTTGCCTTTCTGCACTTGTTCTCGAGGTTTTTATTCCCTAGTATATGGTCAGTTTTAATATAGGTGGCATGTGCATGTTCTCCCAATTAAGGTTGCTCCAAAGATTGACCATTATCTAAGTTTGCTAAGATGTCATCCACATTCATAACTTTCTTCTTGATTATTTTGAGTTTAGATTTATCTAGTTCTGAGAGAGGGAGGATGAGGTCACCATTATAAAAGTTTTGCTGTCTATGTCTCTTTATAATTTACTCAAATTTTCCTCTATGAATTTGATGTTATACAACAAATTGCATACATGTTTAATAATGATTTAGCTTCATTACTTATGGTATTTTTAAGAAGATAAAGTTTCCTTCCTTACCTACTTTAATGAGATCGATTTTGTATTTGCTTCCTCTGAGATCAAGTTTGCTACTCCTGATTTTTTTACTTTACAGAAACATAATATATTTTGTTCCGCCCTTATACCTTTACTCTATGTGTAAAGACTCTGCTTCAAAAGTTTTTCTTGTAAGCAAAATATTGTAGGATCCTGGTTTTTAATCCATTCCACTATTTTGTTTCTGTTTTATGTGATAGTTCATGCCATTCACATTTATAGTTAAGATTACTAATTTTGTATTTCTCTACATGCTATCTTTCCCCATTTTTATTTTTCTCTTTCCTTTCCTCTTATTTCTCCTCCCATTCTCACTCCCATTCCCCTCTGGGAAGTTACTGGATTTCTGAGACAGGGTTAAAATGATGGTGTGAAGTTAGCATGCTCCTGGAGCTTTTCCCTACCAAAGATAAATGAAGCCTCTGCACTGACATTAAAGCTACAGAACCCACCAAGAAAAAGAGAAGGAAAAAAAAGTTTTCAATAGTAGACGTTGTGGAGGATTTTCAATGAATATCTGTCCTTTTGAAAGAAAGGGGTGGTAAATCACAGTGAGCTCGGAAAGCAGGAAAGCCAGTGGGAGACTTTAGCCACAGTGTAGTCCAGGTCCCTATAGCTTAACAACAGCATAGATTCCAGCAGTTTATCTAGCTGCTGCAAGCCAGCAGGTAGAGTTCTGACACCAAAAACTCTGAACCTTGGGAACATCATGGAAAAAGACAGAACTGTTTCTGGAACAAAATGAACCTGCATTATATAGAGACTTTTTTTCTCTGAGTCTTTTTTTTTTTTTGTTTGCCTTTTTGTTTTATAAATGTAATGGGGTTAAGTGATTTGACCAAGGTCACAAACCTAGATATTTATTTAATTGTCTGAGGTCAAATTTGAATTGAGAGCCTATTGAATCCAGAGTTGGTGTTCTATTCACTGCTCCACCCAACTGCCTCTCTATAGGAACTTTTTCTTCCATTTTACAGATTTTATTTATTTTGAGTTTTATATTTTTTCCTCTAATTTTACTTCCCTTTCACCCCCCACAGAAGACAATTTGCCAGAATTTACATTGTTTCCATGGTATACATTGATCCAAATTGAAAGTAATGAGAGACAAATCATATCCTTAAGGAAGAAATAAAGTATGAGAGATAGCAAGATTATATAAGGAGCTATCAGGATTTTTTTTCTAAATTAAAAATAATAATCCTTGGTCTTTGTTCAAAATCCACAATTCTTCCTCTGAATACAGATGGTATTCTCCATCTCAGCCCCAAATTGTCCTTGATTGTTGCACTGAAGGAATGAGGGAGTCCATCAAGGTTGATCATCACCACTATGTTGCTGGTAGAGTGTACAGTCTTTTTCTGGTTCTGTTCATCATGCTCAGCATCAGTTCATGCAAATCGCTCCAGGCTTCCCTAAATTCCCATCCCTCCTCATTTCTAATAGAACAATAGTGTTCCATGACATACATATACCACAGTTTGCTAAGCCATTCCCCAGTTGAAGCACATTTACTTGATTTCCAATTCTTTGCCACCACAAACAGGGCTGCTATGAATATTTTTGTACAAGTGATGTTTTTACCCTACTTCATGAACTATTCAGGGTATAGACCCAGTAGTGGTAATGCTGGATCAAAGGTTATGCACATTTTTGTTGCCCTTGGAGGCATAGTTTCAATCTGCTCTCCAGAAAGTTTGGAGCTCCATCAACAATATACTACTGTCCCAGATTTCCCACATCTCTTCCAACAATGAAGGTTATCCTTTCTGTTTTTATTGGCCAGTCTGAAAAGTGTAAGGTGGTATCTCAGAGATGCTTTAATTTGCATTTCAATAAGCAATGATTTAGAGCAATTTTTCATATGGCTATGGATTGATTTCATGTCTTGATCTGTAAATTGCTTTTGCATGTCCTTGATGATTTGTCAAATGATTAATGGCTTGGTTCTTTTTTTTGAATTTGACTTGGTTCTTTGTATATTTAAGTAAAGAGTCCTTTGAATGAAATAATAGTTGTAAAAACTGTTTCCATGTTTACTATGTTTCTTTTGATGTTTGTTACAAGTGTTTTTTTCTGTCCAAAAGCTTTTTAATTTAATGTAATTAAAATCATCTAGTTTGGTTTTAATGATGTTTTCCATCTCTGCTTTAGTCATAAATGGCTTCCCTTTCCACAGATAAGTCAGGTAAAATACTACTTGATCTTCTAGTTTGGTTATAATATTGTATTTTATGTCTAAATCATATATGCATTTGGATCTTCTCTTGGTATAGGGTATGAGCTTTTGGTCTAATCTAAGTTTCTTCCAAACTAGCTTCCAATTTTCCCAGCAGTTTTTATTGAAGAGAGAGTTTTAATTCCAATAGCTGGAGTCTTCGGGTTTATCAAACAGCAGATTACTGTAATCATTTATCACTATTGCTCCTAGTCTATTCCACTGGTCCACCACTATTTCTTAGCCAGTATAGAACAGTATTGATGGCTAATGCTTTATAAAATAAAATCTGTTAGGGCTAAGATCTGGTAGGGCTAAGGTACCTTCTTTTGTATTTTTTCATTGAATCCCTGGACATTCTCGACTATTTATTTCTCCTCATGAATTTACTTACAACTTTTTCTAACTCATTAAAGTATTTGGGGGGGGTTGATTGGTAGGGCACTAAACAGGTATATTAGTTTTGGTAGAATTGCAATTTTTTTTTGTAGTAGCTCAACCTGACAATGTGCAGTTGATGTTTGCCCAGTTATTTAAATCTGATTTAATTTTTGTGAGAGATGTTTTATAATTATTTCCAAAAGGTTCTGAGTCTGCCTTGGTAAATAGACTCTCAGGTATTTTATATAGTCTGAGGTTCCTTTGAATGGGATTTCTCTATCTCTTTCTGCTGTATCTTGCTAGTCATATATAAAAAAAAGTTGAGGTTTTATAATGGTTTATTTTATATCCTATGACTTTGATAAAGTTGTTAATTGTTTCCAGTTAGTTTTTCACATGTGTTTTTGGGATTCTTTAGGTATACCATCATGTCATCTTAAAAGGGTAAGAGTTTTCTATCTTCCTTCCCAATTCTAATTCCTTCAATTACTTTTTATTCTCTAATTGCTGAAACTAATATTTCTAATATGATATTGAATAGTAGTGGTGATAATGGGTATCCTTGTTTCAGCCCTGACCTTACTGGGAATGCCTCTAGCCTCTCCCCACTGAAAAAATGTTTGTTGATGGTTTCAGACAGATACTGCTTATTATTCTAAGGAACGGTACATTTATTCCTGCACTCTCTAGTGTTTTATCAGGAATGGGTGCTGTATTTTGTCAAAAGCTTTTTCAGCATCTATTGATATAATCCTATAATTTCTGATAGGTTTGTTGTTGATATAATTCATTATATTAACAGCTTTCCTTATACTGAAGCAGCCCTGCATTCCAGGGATAAATCCTTCTTGATCATAGTGTATCACCCCAGTGGTAACTTGTAATAGTTTTGCTAAGATTTTATTTAAGATTTTTTGCATCTATATTCATCAGGGAGAGAGAACTCTATTTTTTTTCTCTGTTTTAACACTTCCTGGTTTAGGTATCAGCACTATATTGGTGTCATAGAAAGGAAAGGGCAGAGTTCAGTCTTCTATTTTTTCCAAAGAGTTTATGTAGAATTAGAACCAATTGTTCCTTAAATATTTGGTAGAAATCACTTGTGAATCCACCAGGCCCTGGAGATTTTTTTAGGGAGTTCAATAGAGGCTTATTGAATTTCTTTTTCTGAGACAGGGTGGATTAGGTATTGAATCTCCTCTTCATTTAACCTAGGCAGCCTTTATTTTTGTAAATATTCATCCATTTCCCTTATATTGTCAAATTTATTGACACAGAGGTGGGCAAAATAATTACTAATTAGTACTTTAATTTCCTACTCATTGGTGGTGAGTTCACCTTTTTCATTTATGATACCAGCAATATACTTTTTGAAACAAATTGAGCAGATATGTATCAATTTTATTGCTTTTTTGAGTAAAAGCAACTCATGGTTTTATTTATTAATTCAATAATTTTTTTGCTTTCGATTTCATTAATTTTCCTTTAATTTTTAGCTTTTCAAATTTAGTATTTAATTGAGGGTTTTAATTTATTCTTTCTATAATTTTAGTTGCATATTTAGTTCATTAATTTCTTCTATCTCTAATTTATTCATTTAAGCATTTAAAGTTATAATACATCCCTTGACAGCCCCTTATATTGAATCCCATAAGTTTTGGTATGTTGTTTCATTATTGTAGTTATCTAGGATGAAATAATTAATACTTTCTATAATATGTTGTTTGATCCACTTAATTTTTTAATGAGGTTATTTTGTTTCCAGTTAGTTTTGGGTCTATATATACCTAGTCCAATATTGCATATCATTTTTATTGCATTATAATCTGAGAAAGATGTAGTCACTATATCTTCCTTTCTGCAATTGATCAATAGTTTTTATTCCCTAGTACATGGTTAATTTTTGTGTAAGTGCTATGTATAGCAGAAAAGAAAGTATATTCCTTTCTATTCCCATTCAGTTTCCTCCATAGGTCTATCATATCTAGGTTTTTTAACAATCTATTTACCTTCTTGATATCTTTCTTGTTTATTTTATGATTAGATTTCTCTAAATCTGAGAGTGAAAGGTTAAGTTCTCCCACTAGTAGAGTTTTGCTGTCTATGTCTTCCTGTAGTTCTTTCAGCTTCTCCTCTAAGATTTTGAATGCTATCCCATTTGGTGCACCTATATTCAATATTGAAAGCACTTTATTGTCTATGATACCATTTCATATGATATAGTTTCCTTCCTTATCTCTTCTAATGCTATCTATTTTTGCAGCTGCTTTGTCTGTGATAAGGATTGCTACCCCTGCTTTTCTCACTTCAACTGAAGCAAAATGTATTTTGCCCCAACCTTTTGCCTTTACTCCAATATGTTTCTCTCTGCTTTAAAGGAGTTTCTTTTCATCAGCATATTATAGGGTTCTGATTTTTAATCCATTCTTCTGTCTGCTTATGTTTTAAGGGAGAGTTCAACCCATTCACATTCGAAGTTAAAATTACTAATTTTTTATCATGCTCCTTGTCATCTTCCCTCTGTTTGTATTTTTCCCCTTTTTTGTTTGAAAGATAAGATGTTTCTTTAGTTAACTGAGTGTGTATGGAAGATTAATCCAGGTCTGATAAGAGGAAGATTCTGGTGTTTCTTATCTCCTTTCTTCATCCCCTCTAGAGCAATAATCCTTTTATACCTCTTAATGTAATGAGATTTACCCCTTTCAACCCCCCCCATCCTCCAGTCTCCTAACTGTCCCCCCTTTTAAGGATGTAGTGCTTTTAAATCATTCTAAGTGAGTCACAGAAAATCATGAGTTTCCATCACTTTTGGCTAAGTATATTCTCTCTAATAGAATTACAATTCTCAAGTATTATGAAAATCTTTTTCCCATGCTGGGATGCAGCCATTTTCATCTTGTTGGATACTATTTTTTCTCCCCCACCCCATTTATTTCCCTTTTCATGTGTCTCTTGAAACTACTCTTTGACATACAAATTTTCTATTTAGCTCTGATCTTTTCATCAGGAATTGTTGGAAGTATCCCCTTTTGTTAAATGACCTTATTTTCCCCTGGAAGGGAAGACTCAGCTTTGCCAGAGAGTGGATTCTTGGTTTCATTACAAGCTTCTTTGCTCTTCAGAATATCTCATTCCAGATCCTTTGATTCCCCAGTATTGATGCAGCCAAGTCCTGTGTAATCCTTACTGTGGCTCCTTGGTATTTAAATTGTTTCTTTCTGGCTGCTTGCAGTATTTTCGCTTTTATCCGATAGTTCTGGAATATGGCCACAACTCCTTGGTGTTTTCATTTTAGGATCTCTTTCTGGAAAGGATTGATGTATTACTTCAATTGCTATTTTACCCCTGGATCCCATGGTATCAGGGCAATATCCACCACTGAATCCTGTAATATTAAGTCCAGGATTTTTTCTCTTCAATGTTTTCACGAAGGCTTATAATTCTCAGGTTGTCCCTTCTTGATATATTCTCAAGATGAAGTATTTTATATTTTCTTCTATTTTCTTTCAATTTTTTGGTTTTGTTTAACAGACTCTTGCTGTGTCATGAAGTCATTTGTCTCCATATTCTCTGTTCTTTTTTTTAAGAGAAGAATTTTCTTCATTTACCTTTTGCAACTCATTTTCCAATTGGTCATTTCTATTTTTGAAAGAGTTTTACATTTGACCTATTGAGATTTTGAGAGAATCGTTTTCTTGTTGAAAGGTGTGACTTTTCTCTCCCAGATTTTCCAATTGACTTTTAAACTTCTACCTTATTTCTTCAAGAAAGTCCTTCTGTGCTGGAGACCAGGTCATAATCTCCTCAGAGGTTCTAAGTCTCTCTGAGTTAGTGTCTTCTCCTTCCAAGAATTTTTCTATGAACCCTCCTTTGTGCTGGCCTTTCTACATTATATTAAGATATTATTTTGGGAAGAGGCTGATTCACAGAGGTTTGGTGTTGGGATCCTTAGAGGCTTTACTCACTGAGTATAATATCTCCAGCTGGTCAGTAGGGGGTTCTAGTTGCTTTCTCTGGAGTGTCTGTGACCTTGATTGAGGCCCTCTCCTTTGGCTTGGAGGGAGTAGTTGAAGCTGTTGCATACTTTTATCTTTGCTCAATGGTGGGTTATACCCTGGGGTGAGGTAATCACTCTCCTTATTCCCATCTGAGTTGTTTCTTCTGCTCACACCTTAGCCTATTGCCAAAGTTAGACTACAATTGTGTTTGTTCTGAGAAGAGGCTTCAACTGTAATAAAAGTATGTACTCTGCATTCCTCCAGACCAGAGGGGCTCAGGGATTGTTGTCTGCAGCTTTCCCTCACTGGAACTTGCCCTCCAACCCTACCTACAAGCTCCAGATGGTCAATGCCACAACCAATTCCTCTGCTCCCTAGTTCGCCCATGTCCCCATGGCTGACCAGGCTCTAGGCCCTTCTGCTGTTTAAGCCATTCTGGTACTCAAGCCCTCAGTCTCCTAGGCTCCAGCCCCACCTCTAATCAGGTGTATTTGAGGCTAATCCAGTCTCCCAGGCTCTCACCTGTTCCGCTGCTCCCTGCAGAGTCCACCCCCTGCACCCAGACTCACCCACAATCTCAGAAGACAGATCCTGAGGTAGATATTCTTCTCCTGCCTTTTCTCTCTGGGTTTTGTAGATCAGATTTCTGTTAAGATGTTTGTTTCATATTATGAGGGAAAGTCAGGAGAATTTTAGCATGGTGCCTGTCTTCTCTCTTCCATCTTGGCTGGAAGTTTCTATAGAATCTTAAGGTACTCTAAAGAGTGCAATGCTCTAAAGGTCTCTGTTAAGAATTTTACAATTGATTGTGAGATATGGGAGAAAATGATTCAAGATCCCCAATTTCTGATGCCCTCATCAGAGAAAGTGCTAAACTTTGTGATCATAGCACAATTAGTGACACCTAAATTTAGAGCAAACACTCTACTTTTCATTAGGGCTTTGTGTCTCAAACACAATGACTCTTCTTCAGTGGAAAGGCAAGAGTCAACCCTAATGTGTGAGAAAGTTCCTAGTGAACTCTTATTAGGGTTAAGAAATGTTTTTTTTTTTTTTCCCCAAGAAAATCTTGTATTCTAAAGAAGGCTCAGAGCCACCTGCTTTATGACAAGAATATTTTTTTTCAAACTGGGAGGACATTCTGACAGTAGATATTACTTTATTTTACTTGATATGATTATAAAGGTCCTAAATTACCTCACCATCTGTCAGGAAAATGCTATGAAAACATTTCATCTTTCCTTTTGTGGTGATTGCTGGGGTAAATTTCAGTGAATCGATTGTAGCCCCCCCCCCCAAAAAAAAAAAGCACAGCCAATGAGCTAAAGGGAAGGGGAGTTAGAGAGAAGGAAAGGGGGAAACACTTTAAAAACCCAAACTTGTTATACTTTTAGTGCAGCTCTCTTGACTTGAGTGAGCCTTCCTGAGAGGGTAAGATAAAACTTTCTTTTGTTCATCCCTAGTCTCTGAAGATTTGGCTATATTTAAACATATCATTTAAGTCCAGTCTTTTCAATTATTTTCAACCCTTTAAGTATCCTCAGGGAAATCTAATTCTCAAGGGGTAAAGTATTATATCTTCCTTTATAGGTTTGCATAAAATTTGATATTCTTGACTCACATTTGTTTGTCTTGTTTTATTATTTCCTTCTACTTTTCATTTACCTTTTTGTACATCTCTTGAGTTGTGCATTTGCTGAATAAATTCTCTATCAATTCTGGTCTTTTTGTCAGGATATTTTGGAAGTCGTCTATTTTGTTAAACATCCATCTTTTACCCTGACAATATATGCTGAATTTTGTGGGAAGCAAATTCCTGGTTGCAATGCCAGGTTTTTTGCCCTCTGATATATGGAATTCCAGGTCCTCTGCTCCTTCAGTTTTGAGGGTGGTAAGTTCTGTGTAAGTGTGTTTGTGCTAACTTTGTATGTAAATTGCTTACTTTTTTGCTGCTTGCAGTATTTACTCCTTTATTTGAGAATTCTGGAATTTGACTCTAACAGCCCTTGGAGCTTTCATACTGGGTCTCTTTATGAAGGAGTTCTTTATATTTTTTTAGTGACTATATTGTCTTATTGTTGCAGCACATTTGGACATTTTTCCCTGCTAATTTCCTGCAAGATTTTTTTTCAGGTTCTTTTTTTGATCGAGGCTTTCTGGTAGTCCAATGATTCATAAACTGTTTCTCCTGCTTCTATTGTTTTTTTCTATTTTTATTCTTCCTCTCAATTTGGTTTCAAAATTTCATTTTTAAACTTCTATGAGCTTTTTGGTTTAGAGCCCAATTCATAGACACCTATGAGGCTTCTCCTGTGAGTAATTTTTCACTGATTTTTTTCTATTAAAATGGTAATATTATCATATTGGAAGGACTCCTTATTAACCAGTTTTTTTCAGATATTTTATAAAGAATTGGAATCAATCACCCCTTAAATGTTAGGTAGCCTTCACTCCTAAATTCATCTGGTATTGGGGATTTTTTCATAGAGAGTTCATTGATGGTTTGTTCAATTTATTTTTCTACAATGGAGTTATTATTTATTTTATTTCCTCTTCTGTTAATCTGGGCTGGTTAATTTTTTGTAAATTCTTATCCATTTCATTTAGATTATCTGATTTATTGGCATACAATTCGACAAAATAAATGTCAACTATTACATTAATTTCTTCTTCTTTTGTCATGAATTCACGCTTTTCTTTATTCTTAAATATTTATACTAATAAAGTGGTTTCTTTTACTGTTTTATAATCAAATATTGGAACTGGTTCTCTATTTAATTGCTTTTTTCCCTTAAAAATAGCTATTAATTTTATTCACTTTTTCAAAAAATTTCTTGCTTTCAAAATTATTTATCTCTTCTTTGATTTTTAAAATTTCTAATTTGGTATTTAATTGGAATTTTAATCTGTTATTTTTCTAGATAGTTTAAATGTTTATCTAGATATTTATCCAATTCATTGATACCCACTTTTTCCATTTCATTCATGTAAGCATTTAGAGATTAATATATATATATATATATATATATATATATATATATATGTATCTACATACATACATACATATATATTCCCCTAATTACAGCTTTGGCTGCATCCCTCAAAGTTTTGGAATATTGGCTCATTATTGTTCTTTTCTTAGATGAAATTATTGATTATTTCCATGACTGAACCAATCATCCTTTAAAAATGAGATTATTTAGTTTCCAGTGAAATTTAAGTCTTTCTTTGTATGAGCCTTTATAATATTTTTTTGTGGCATCATCATCATCATCATGTGAAAAGGTTGATTTTAATATTTCTGATTGTCTGCATTTGGTGATGAGTTTTTTATGTTCTAATACATGGTCAGTTTTTCTGTTTATTCTTTTCTAACCCCATTCTATTTTCTCTAGAGTTCGATTATATCTAAATTTTCTAAAATTCAATTCACCTCTTTACCTTTTTTATTCTTTTTTTTTAGGATTTTATGATTACATTTATCTAATTCAGAGAAAGGAAGAATGAGCTTCATTAGTAGTATAACTTTTATGTCTTCATCTTTCTATAACTCATTTAACTTCTTCTCTAAGAATTTACATTCCATACCACTTGGTACGTTTGTGTTTAATATTGATTTTACTTCATTGTCAATGGTACCTTTTAGTAAGATATAGATTTTTTCTTTATCTATTTTTCTTTAATCTATTTTTGATTTTGTTTTGGGACAAGTTTTGTTTCACCCATTTTTTTATCTTTATAGCTCTCTGTATAGCTTTCTGCTTCAAAATAATTTCTTGTGATCAACATATAGTAGGATACTGGTTTTTAATCCACTCTTTTTTTTACCACTTCCTTGTTATGGGAGAGGTCATCCCATTGACATTAACATTTATGGTCATTAACATGGTATTACCCTTCATTAGACTGTTCCTTTTTGTACTTTTCTTCTCTCCTCATTAGCATTTTACTTCTTAACCATGATCTCCCTCATTATGACCTCCCTTCTTTAAGATCCTTTCTTTTTTCTTTCTCCTTTTCTTTTCTACTTTAACCCTACCTTCTGCCCTCTTTTTTATCAGCCTCTCCTTCCCTTTTCATTTCTCTTGACTTTTCTCTCCCAATTCCTTGTACAGTAAGACAAATTTCTATACCCAAATGAGTGCTTACAGTATTCCCTATGTATGTCAATTTTGCAGAGTATAAGATTCAAGCAATTCTCACCCCCTCCATTCTTTCTCTCTACTATCATGAGTGATTTGTTCCACTTTATTTCATATATTTTCTTGTTTTCTGCCTCTCCATTTCCTCTTTGCCTGTTTCAGTTTTTGAAAATGTTATAACTTTATAAAATCATTAAATGAAAATCAACTTCTAAGTGCATTCCTTAAAAGAAATAAAACTCTCAAGATTTATAAGTATCATCTTTCCTTGGAGGGATTTAAAATTTTTATTATTTTATATAACTTTTTTCCTTTCTTGTTTAATTTTTATACATCTCTTGAATCTTGCATTTAAAAATTGAACTTTCTATTCAGCTCTGGCCTTTTCATTTGGAAAGTTTGAATGTCCTCTGTTGAATGTTTACTTTTGCCCCTGAAAGAGTGTGGTCTAGTTTGAAGATATTTGTTTCTTGATTGTAACCCAAACTCCTTTGAACTCAAGAATTTCATATTCAAGGTCCTGTGAAAAATTAATGTTGGAGTTTCCTATTGAATCCTGACTTTGGCTCCTGAAAAGTTGAATTGTTTCTTTCTTCCTTTCTTTAGCATTTTCTCCTTGACCTGATAATTCTGTACTATGGCAACAGTAATCTTTGATTTTTTCATTTTGTGCTTCCTCTCAGGAGGTGATCAATATATCTGTTCAATGCCTAGTTTACTTTCTAGTTCTAGAGTAACAGGGTAGTTTTCCTTGATGAATTATTGAAAAATTCTGTTCAAGCTCTTTTTTTAAATCATAGTTTTCCAGTAGACTAGTAATTCTTAAAATTTCTCTCTTGTATCTATTTTTCCAAATGATATATTTTTAATTTTTTTCTATTTTTTCAATTTTTAAAAATTTTATTTGACTGATTCCTTATGTCTCATTCTCATTATCTTCCACTTGCCCAATTCTAATTTTCAAGAAATTTTTTCTTTAGGTAGCTTTTGCATCTCCCCTTTCTTTTGTTCAATTCTATTTTTAAAGAGTTGTTTTCTTTTTTTCCTTTGATCAATTTGTTTTTGACATAATATTTTTTTCTGTCATTTTGGGGCTTCCTTTTCCAAGCTGTTCACTCAATCTTACATATTTCTCATTTATTTTCCCAATTTTTAATGTAATTTTTTTAAAAAGTTTTTCTAAGAGGAATTTTTGGGCTTGAGATCAATTCATATTTCCTTCTGTGTCTTCACATGTAGGTCTTTTTTTCATTGTCCTCTCATGGTATTGTTTTATGATTTTCTTTTAGATAATAATAGTTTTCTATACTCAGGGACTTTTTGCTTTTTTCTTTTTCATTTTTAAAATAGTTCATACTTTTTAATTTGAGCTCTGCTCCTGGCCCACAAAAGGCACTGTGCAGAACAACTATTCACTGACTTTAAATACTGAGTCTTCTGCTTCTAGAAGCTTATTCACTGTACAGGGGTTGCTTAACTTCCTTGAGCAGGGTTTTAAGGGCTCACAATTTGCCTTTGCACTGGAACTGGAGGCTGACCTGCTGTGTCTCAAATATACTGAGTTGGAACCTAGGGGACTTGGTTGCTGATCTACTCTGAGACTGAGAATCTCCTGCTGCTTTGTCATGCACTTGCTTGTGCTAGGCTATACTCCCCCTATATCCAAGTGAGATAGACCTTTCATGAAGTCCTTCCAAGATATATTAACCTGGAAAATTGCTCCATTCTATCATTTTTTTAGTTTCTGTTACTCCAGAATTCTTGTAGAGGCTTGATTAACATTGTTCCTGAGGGAATTTGGGAAAAGCTCAGGGAAGTTCTTGGCTTCTCTTGGCCATCTTTGCTCTTCCCTCCATTAGAAACTTATAAAATATTTAATTCTAAGGTGTAATTTATGTACTTTTATTTTTATGGATGTTCAGGGAGAAAGTAATAACAGGAAATTCTCATAATCAGCAACACTTAACAATTTTTATGCTTCAAATGAGATTCAGTCAGTTTCAAAGTAAAGCTTGAAACCTGTGAAACATTTATTTTAAGTGAACTTTTTTTTGGTAAGCTATTGACCAACTCAAATAATGATGTGAACAAATGTATAAATGGATTCTTTATGTATTAATTAGCTTTCACTATTTGAGACATTTGTTAAAAGGTTTTTCACTCCAAATCTGTACTGTGTGTCCAATAGGATGCAATATTTTGACAGAAATAATGAATTTCATATCTAAGAGGGTTCACAAAAAAACAATTAAAATATTTCCTTTCTTATTTATGTTTTTCCAAGGCAAATGGGGTTAAGTGACTTGCCCAAGGCCACATAGCTAGGTCATTATTAAGTGTCTGAGAACGGATCTAAACCCAGGTACTCCTGACTCAAGGGCTGGTGCTTTATCCACTGTGCCACCTAGCCGCCCTTTCTTTCATGTTTATAATTTAAAATTAGTGAGAATTTTATGATACTATTTACACAAAATTAAAAACTCTCCTCTATAGAAAATTTTTATCATTTTTTTTTCATTTGGAGTACATAATGCTTTCTTTTCTATTCTTTATGTCAATTTTCAATGGGGAAAATGTCATGGATTTTTTTATAATTTTTATAATTTTTAATTTTATAATTTATAATTTTTAAATTCACATATTTACACATATTTTAAGAGAAATAAAATAGTAATTAAAAAAACAAATAAAATTGACTAAATATCAAAAAAGTTTGGAGTTTGACTCACATCAAAGATTTTCATGCAAGCTATACTTCAAATTTCAAGTACTTCAATCATTTTAGAAATCAGAGGTTTGACTAATTTTAAGTTTAATAAATGAAAAATGTGTTAATATTGTTATTTCCTTGAAAATATTACTTTATCTTTGGCATGAAAAACCCAAGAAAAATTGGGATTTTATGATCAGACATATATCTCTAAAGTTTTTAATGTTAATTTTTTTGCATCTGTCAATTGAACAAGACAAATATTAAATAAACAACTGAAACAATATCAAGAGCATCATAAGCCTCATTTATAGCACCTTCCTTTATACAAAAGTCAGAAATTTTCCTTAAATATAGATTATTAGATCCTCTAATCTTATTTATGCCTCCTGAACTAGTTCACCATCTGAAAGTCAGTCTATTAATAATTTGATTGATATTAGAAAAGAAGACCAAAAAGAGAAGATCAAATTATTCTTGCTTATTTTCTCTTCTGAACAAAATAATGGAATATATTAATTTTGAGACTCCACAAGGCAATTAGCATTTCTCGGTCTAAGTGTGAATTTTGAATTAAACTATAGTAAATGTTCTTGGTAAAGATTCATCAACTATCTCATGATCATTCAGTTCCAAAGATATATTTTATTCATTCCTTTAACCAAATAATACATTGCCATGTGTGGACTTTGTAGCTTGCAAACCAGTACTAGTCATATCCATTTAATTGCAAATTTATCTCCCTTTTTGCTTTCCACATGTTTTGAGTTATACTTAATTTTCTTTATTATAGAACTCCTACTCTAGTTCCAATAATTTTTGATGTGATTATATTTTTCTTCATCTTGTCTCCTGTTTTCATTTTAAAAACCCATATACTTCAAAGAAAAGCAGATCATGACAACAAAAATATTTTTGGGGGGTAAAATGCCTTTCCTGAAAACAAATGAAGACATTTAATAGATGTCAATAGTGGAATACTTCTGTTTCTACAATCCTGCCTTCCTTAACACATTATTTAAATATACCTGTCACAAGACATTTATCTAAAGAGCAGAATTATACTATTTTGGGATTCCAGGCATAGGCTAGTTTGACTGCTTCAGTTGTCATATCTCTCCAACTGGAGATGGTTTTATACTTCTGGTATGTTTCTCATTTCATGATACTGGATGAAGGGATATTGGAAATGGAATGTCAACTGTGAGATTTGAAAAGTTCAAAAGAGGATTTCAATGGAGTCCATGGCAAAAGTTTATAATAGATTCAATAGCCAAGTCAGTTAAGGAAGGTCTAAGGGACAGCTGTGTGACCCAAACCAACAGTTGGTTAAATACAACAGTCAAACAAATAGTAATAATAATAATGATGATGATGATGATGATGATGATGATGATGATGATGATAATAAAAATGATGATAATTTATTGGCATCTTCTCTAAAATACTGTGCTCAGCATTATTAATTGTTATTACATTTGATCCTTACAAAAACCCTGGAGGCAGGTACTATTATTTCTATTCCTGTTTTACAGATGACAAAACTAAGATAAAGAGAAGATAAGTCACTTACTTAGGGTCATACCTAGTGTCATGCCAGATAGACTTCAGGTCTTCCTGACTCTAGATTTAGAGTCCTCTCCATTGTATCATTTTATTATACCCAAGGTATACTTCATGTATTTATACTTTTGATCTTATGATATCTACTTAATAAACATTCTCTAGAAAAGCTTGTTAATATTAATTGATTTAGATGATATCCAAGAGATTTTTAAAAGTTATTTATTTTGAATTATACAAATGTTCCCCTAATATAACTTCCCTACCCCCATGGCCCCCATAAAAAAGCAGTCAGTTAGTCTTTGCAATGTTTCTATGGTATATATTGACCTAAGTTGAATATGATGAGAGAGAAATCATATCCTTAAGGAAGAAAAATAAAGTATAAGAAATAGCAAAATTACATAATCAGAAAACAGTATTTTTCTAAATTAAAAGTAATAGTCTTTGGTCTTTGTTCAAACTCCACAATTCTTTCTCTGGCTACAGATGGTATTTTCCATTGCAGATACCCTAAAATTGCGTGTGACTGTTGTACTGATGGAATGAGCATGTCCATTAAGATTGATCATCGATGAAGAGATTGAGTATTAGGAGCTCTCTGATAAAAAATCATAAGCTAAGGACTCTAACTAAACTTTCAAGAGACAGAACCCTCAAAGGGACCCAGTGAGGCAGTTCTCCTACTCAAGGTAACCTGGAAAAGAGCAGAAAGGCTCTGCTCCCCGGGATCAGAGAGGTGGCCTGCCAGAGCGGTGGCTGCCAGAGCCAAAGAACTTCAGCCTCCCGGAGGAAGCCCCAGGGTGCTGTTAGCCACAGCTCACAGCAGGGGGGAGTCTCCTGAGCTGCACCCCGGGGAACACCAGGCACAAAGTGGGGGAAAAGCTGGGGAACTCTACCAGAGCTAGCACATGGAGCCCAGCCCTCGGGGCACACAGGGAGCAGCTTGGTCTTTCAGCAGCCTACACCTGGAAACAGAAGCAGGAGGAGCCCTTAAGCAGGAGGCTCCAGGGCATGAGCCCATTGTGCTGAGGGAGGGAAGTGAAGAGAGGGAGACTGCAGAGCTCTGTCCTCTGCCCCTGGAACAGGACTCTGGGGCTCTGAACACATTCAGATACTGGTCACAGTCTAGGCACCCCCATAGAACAACAAGGCCCCCCCACCTCGGCCCTGTGGCAGAGGGGGGCACTTAATGTTATTCACAGACCAGGAGGGAGGACAGAACCTCACACACTGAGACCCTTGTGGGAGTGTCCCAAAAGCTCAGGAAGCACCGCAAAAAACAGGCCTAAGCTGCAAAAATGAACAAGCAAAGAAACAAGAGGAAGACCATTGAGAAATATTTTACAAATGAGCCCAAGAAGGATCAAAATACTCAGTCTGAAGATGAGGAAGCACAAGCTCCTGCATCTAAAGACTCCAGGAAAAACAGAAATTGGGCTCAGGCTATGATAGAGCTCAAAAAAGACTTTGAAAATCAAATGAGGGAGTTAGAAGAAAAACTGGGAAAAGAAAGGAGAGAGATGCAGGAAAAACATGAAAATGAAGTCAGCAGCTTAGTCAAGGAAATCCAGAAAAAAATGCTGAAGAAAATAGCATACTAAAAAACAGCTTAGATCAAATGGATAAAACAGTTCAAAAAAGTTATTAAGGAGAAGAAGGCTTTAAAAAGCAAAATTGGCCAGATGGAAAAAGAGATAAGAAAACTCTCTGAGGAGAACAAATCCTTCAGACAAAGAATAGAATTCAGGGAGATTGATGAATTTACCGGAAATCAGGAATCAATACTTCAAAACCAAAAAAATGAAAAATTAGAAGAAAATGTGAAATATCTCATTGAAAAAACAACTGATATGGAAAACAGACTTAGGAAAGATAATTTGAAAATTATTGGAATACCTGTAAGTCATGATCAGGAAAAAAGCCTTGACATCATTTTCAAAGAATTACTACAGGAAAATTGCCCTGATATTCTTGAAGCAGAGGGCAAAATAGAAATGGAGAGAATCCACCGATCCCCCTGAGAAAGAGATCTCCAAAAACCAACCCCTAGGAATATTATAGCCAAGTTCCAGAACTCACATGTCAAAGAGAAAATATTACAAGCAGCCAGAAGGACACAGTTCAAATATTGTGGAGCTGCAGTCAGGATCACACAGGACTTAGCAGCAACTACAGGGGAAGCTCATAGGGCTGGGAATACAATATACCAGAAGGCAAAAGAGCTTAGAATGCAGCCAAGAATGAACTACCCAGCAAGGTTGAATGTCCTCTTCCAGGGAAAAAGATGATCTTTCAATTAACCAGGGAAATTTCAAAGATTCCTTTTGGAATGGCCAGAGCTGAACAGAAGGTTTGATCTTCAGATACAGGACTCAGGTGAAGCATAGAGATTGGAGGAGAGGGGGGAAATATGAGGGACTTAATGAGGATGAACTGCATGTATAGAAAAATGATACTGATAATATTCATATGAAGCATCTCAGTTAATAGAGCAGGTTGAGTTAGCTTTTATAGTTGAAGCACAGGAGAAAGCTGAATTGGAAGATAAAATATGGTGTAAAAATGGAGTCAGTAGGAAAAAAGGGAAATTGAATGGGAGGAAGAAAAAGGAGAGGGGGAATAGTCCAATATATTTCACATAATTAGATTTTTTTATTACAATGAGTTGTTGCAATGATATGGAAGGGGGGAGGCAAGGGGGAATGAGGGAACCTTTGCTCTCATCAGAAATGGCTAGGAGAGGAAACAGCAATTATACTCAATGGCGTATAGACAACTGGAGTAAGAAGGAGGGGGGAGCAGGGGGAAGGGGTGGGGACGTGAATAAAGGAGGAGAGGATGAACCATGGGGTAAGAGTGGACAGATATAACACATTTTCTTTTTTACTTCTTGCAAAAAGCTGGGATTGGATGGCTTCCCCAGGACCATAGGGCCAGGTGGATTCTGTTCCTAAGGGGTGGTATGGGGCCTCAGGGCTTCTTGGCCCCAGGACCAGGGATCTGTCTGCTGCGCCACTCAGTGACCCTACAGCAGAGTCAGAGTGAAAGGAGAGAGAAAATATAGTACATGGTAGTGGAGAAATAAGAAAGGAGGGAGTTGAGATCAGCAATGGCAATGTTGGAAAAATATGGAAGTAACTTCTGTAATGGACTTATCATAAAGAATGTGATCCACCCATGACAGAGTTGATGGTGTTGGAAGAAAGACTGAAGCACCTTTTTTGTTATTATTTGGGGGGAGGGTGCAGAGCAAGTGGGGCTGGGGCCTGCCTGGGGCCACATAGCAAAGTGATCTTAGGGTATCTGGGGCCGGATTCGGACCCAGGTGCTCCTGGCTCAAGGGCCAATGCTCTGTCTGCCACCCAGCCACCCCTACTATTATTACTATTTTATTTTATTTTGGGTCTTTTTTTTTCTTATTTTTGGTTTTGGCAGGGCAGTGGGGATCGGGTGGCTTGCATGTCACATGGCTGGGTGATTATTGGGTTTACGACACTGGATATGGACTCGGGTGCTCGTGGCTCCAGGGCTGGTGCTTTGTCCATTGCGCCACCTGGCCATACATAAAATTATTACTATTATTTTCTTTATTTTAATTTTTTTCTCTCCCCTTTACTTTTTCGCCCAAGCAAGTCTATCTATATTCATGCTGGGAGGGGTATTTTGTTTACTTGTAACCAAGTATATTTTCTTAATGTAAAAAAAAAAAAAAAAAAAAACATTTGTACAAAATGAGAATAAAAATAAATTAAAAAAAAAGATTGATCATTACCTTCATGTTGCTGTTAGGGATTAAATCTTCTTCTTGTTCTTCTCATCTCACTCAGCAGCATTTCATGCAAATACCTCCAGGCTTCCCTGAATTCCCATCTCTCCTGGTTTCTAATATAGCAATAGTATTACAAAACATGCATATACTACAGTTTATTAAGTCATTCACCAACTGAAGGACATTCACAGAATTTCCAAATATTTGCCACCACAAGCAGGGCTGCTATGAATATTTTTGTACAAGTGATGTTTTTACTTTGTCATAATCTCTTTATGTTATAGACTCAATAGTGGTATTGTTGGATCAAAGGGTATTTACAGTTCTGTTGCCCTGTGGATGCAATTCCAAATTCTTCTCCAAAAAGGTTGGATGAATTCACAGCCCAATCCAGAACGTGTTAGTGTCCCAGATTTCCCACATCCATTCCAACATTGATCATTGTCCTTTCTGGTCATATTGGACAGTCTGAGAGGTAAGAGGTGATAACTCAGAGATGCTTTAATTTGCATTTCTCTACTAAGCAATGATTTGGAGCAATTTGTAAAATGACTATGGATTGCTTTGATCTCCTCACCTGTAAATTGCTTTTGCATATCCTTTGACCATTTGTCAATTGGGAATGACTTTTTTTTCAAAAAAAATTCACTCAGTTCTCTGTATATATTAGAAATGAGGCCTTTGTCATAAAAAAACTAGTTGAAAAATATTTTTCCCAATTTTATTACATTTCTTTTGATCTTGTTACAAAAGTTTTGTCTCTGAAAAACCTTTTTAATTTAAAGGCATTCTCCATCTCTTCCTTAGTTGTATACTGCTTCCCTTTCCATATAACTGACAGGTAAGCTATTCTTTGATCTCCTATTTTACATATAATACTTATATTTATGTCTAAATCCTGTATCAATTTTGATTTTACTTTGGCATAGGTTGTGAAGTGTTGGTCTAATCTAAGTTTCTTCCATACTAACTTCTAATTTTACCAAAAAATTTATCAAAGTGAGAGTTTTTATCCCAATAGCTGGACTCTTTGGGTTTATCAAACAGCAGATTATTATAATCATTTCCTTCTATTGCACCTAGCCTATTCCACTGATCCACCGTTCTATTTCTTAGTCAATAACAGACAGTTTTAATAATTGATGCTTTATAATAGAATTTTGATCTGGTAGGGCTAAGTCTCTTTCTTTTGCATTTTTTCAATAAATCTCCATAAATTCGCGACATTTTATTTCTCCATATGAATTTACTTTCAATTTTTTCTAACTCATTAAAGTAATTTTTTGGACTTTTTATTCTCAGGGCACTAAACAAGTAGTTTAATTTTTGTAGAATTGTCACTTTTTAATACATTAGCTTGACCTGTCCTTGAGCAGGTTGATATTTGCCCAGTTCCTTCAATCTGATTTTATATGCATGAGAAGTACTTTGTAACTGTTTTCTTTTTTTTTCTTTTTTTTGTAACTGTTTTCAAAAAGTTTTTAAGTCTGCCTTGGCAGGTAAATACCAAGTATTCCATATTGTCTGAAATTATTTTTAATGGAATTTCTGTTTCTAGCTCTTTCTGCTGCATCTTGCTACTCATGTATAGTAATGTTGAAGATTTGTGAGGGTTTGTTTTCTATCCTGTGACTTTGTTAAAAATGCTAATTATTTCTTGTAGTTTTTTTAGATGAATATTGGGATTCTACAAGGATACCATCATGTCATCTGCAAAGAGTAAGAGTTTTGTCTCTTCCTTCCAAATTCTAATTCCTTCGATTTATTTTTCTTCTCTTATTGCTGCAGCTAACGTTTCTAATATTATATTGAATAGTAGTGGTGATAATGGACAACCTTGTTTCACCACTGATCTAATTGGGAATGCCTCTAGCTTAACCGCACAGAATATAATGCTTATTGATGGTTTCATATAGATACTGCTTATTATTCTAAGGAACAATACATTTATTCCTACACTCTCTAGTGCTTTTAGTATGAATTGTTGCTGAATTTTGTCAAAAGCTTTTTCAACATCTATTGAAATAAATCATATGATTGCTGAACATTTGTTATTGATATAATTAATTATATTTACATTTTCCTAATCTTGGACCAACCCTGAATTCCTGGGATAAATCCTACTTGGTCATCATGCATTATCCTAGTGATAACTTGTAATCGTTTTGCTAATATTTTATTTAAGATTTTTGCATCTATATTTATCAGGGAACCTGGTCTATAATTTTCTTTCTCGGTTTTCATTCTTCCTTGTTTAGGCATCATCACCATGTGGGTGTAATAGAAAGAGTTAGGCAGTTTTCTGTCTTTACCCATTTTTCCAAAGAGTTTATAGAGAATTGTAAACAATTGCTCCTGAGATGCTTGATTGAATTCTCTTGTGAATCCATCTGACTCTAGAGACTTTTTCTTAGGAAGTTCAGTAATGGCTTGCTGATTTTATTTTCCTGAGATAGAGTTATTTAGGTAATTAATTTCCTCTTCATTTGATCTGTGCAATTTATATTTTTGTAAATATTTGCCCATTTCACTTAGATTATCATTATTGATATAGAGTTGAGAAAAATAATTCTGAATTATTACTTTAATTTCTTCCTCATCGGTGGTGAGTTCACCTTTTTCATTCATGATACTAGCAATTTGGTTTTCTTCATTTTATAAATTAAATTATTGAGAATGTTAACAATTTTTTTGTTTTTTCCCATAAAACCATCCTTTGGATTTTTCATTAGCTCAAAAATTTTCTTGCTTTCAATTTTATTAATTTCTCCTTTAATTTTTAGGTTTTCTAATTTGGTATTTAATTGGGGGTTTTAAATTATTCTTTCTCTATTTTTTTAGTTGCACATTTATTTCATTGATTTCCTCTTTCTCCAATTTATTCATATAAGCATTCAAAGATATAATATGTCTCCTGACAGCTACCTTGACTATATTCTGTAAGTTTTTGCTTATTTTTCATTATCATTATTATCTTGGATGAAATAATTAATTCTTTCTCTAATTTGTTGCTTGATTTGCTCATTCTTTAATATGTGGTTATCTATTTTCCAATTGGTTTTGAGTCTATATTTCCCTGGCCCAGTATTGCATAAGATTTTTATTTCATTATGATCTGAGAAAGATGTATTCACTATTTGTGCCATTCTGCAATTAATTATTAGGTCAATTTCTGTATAAGTGTCATTTAGTGTAGGAAAAAAAAAAGTGTGTTCCTTTTCTTCGCATTCAATTTCCTCCATACGTCTATCATGTCTAGGTTTTCTGACAGTTTACTTACCTCCTTAACTTCCTTCTTTTTTATTTTACAGTTAGATTTGTTGTATAAATCTGAGAACATGAGTTTGACGTTACCCACCAGTAGGGTTTTGCTGTCTATGTCCTCCTGTAACTCCTTTAACATCTCCTCTTAGAGTTTGAATGCTATATCATTTGGTGTATGCATATTTTGTACTGGAATTACTTTATTATCTATGGTACCTTTTGGGGGATATAGTTTCCTTCCTTAACTCTTTTAATGATATTTATTTTTGTAACTGCTTTGTTTTAGATAAGGATCGCTACCCTTACTTTTTTGTGTCAGCTGAAGCAAAATATATTTTTATATAAATATATATAAATAAATATATTAAAATATATGTATAAATTATATAAATATATATAAATATCCTTTCACTTTTACTCTATGTGTATCTCCCTGCTTCAGATGAGTTTCTTGCAAGCAACATATTGTAGCATTCTGGCTTTTAATCTACTCTGTTATTCACTTATGTTTTAAAGGAGAGTTCATCCCATTCACATTCAAAGTTATAATTACTTACTCTTTATTATCCTCCATCTTATCTTCCTTTTGTTTCTATTTTTCTCCATTCTCACTTTATCCATGTTCCCCAGTAATTGGTTTCTGAATACCACCATCTTCAGTGTGTTTGCTCTCCTATATCCAACACCCTCCTCTTTTTTCCCCTTTCCCTTTCCTCCTTTTTCCTTCCCTTCCTTCTGTTAATTCCCCTTTTTTCACTCCCTTCCCCGTTCCCATTTTAATACTAGCAAGGTAAGGTAAGTTTCTTAACTGAGTGCATATATGTTAACTTTATGCCAGATGTGATGAGAGTAAGATCCAGGTGGTTCTCACCTCCTCCCTTCTTCCCCTCTTTTGCAATAGGTCCTTAGTACCTCTTAATGTAATTAGATTTACCCTATTCAGCATCCTCCATCCTCCAGTCTCTTTACTGTCCTACTTTTTAAGGAAATATTGTTTGTAAATCATTCTATCTGAATCACAGAAAGTCATGAGTATCCATCACTACTGGTTAAGTATATTTTTTCTAACAGAGTTATAATTCTGAGTTATTAAAGTCTTTCTCCCTGGTAGGGATATAACCAGTTTCATCTTATTGGATAGCAGTATTTTCTTTACCCCACCCCCCCTTTTAACCTTTTCTTGTGTCTCTTGAACCTCCTGTTTGATGTCCAAGTTTTCTATTAGGCTCTAGTCTTTTCATATGGAAAAGTTTGAAGTCTCCTATTCCATTAAATGGCCATATTTTCCCCTCAAAGAGAAGGCTCAGTTTTGCTCATTAGTGAATTCTTGGCTACATTCCCAGCTCCCTTGCTTTTTCAAATATCTCATTCCAGTTCCTTTGAT
This sequence comes from Macrotis lagotis, assembly GCF_037893015.1. Taxonomy (NCBI): domain Eukaryota; kingdom Metazoa; phylum Chordata; class Mammalia; order Peramelemorphia; family Peramelidae; genus Macrotis; species Macrotis lagotis. The sequence continues at coordinate 101,171,694 of NC_133662.1, read as the reverse complement.
CCATTAATGCTGATGTAATCATACCCTGTGTAATCCTTACTGTGGTTCCTTGGCATCTAAATTGTTTCTTTCTGACTGCTTGCAGGATTTTCTCTTTTGTCTGATAGTTCTGGAATTTTGCCACAATATTCCTTTGTTTTTACATTTTGGGATCCCTTTCCAGAGAGGAATATTGTATTCTTTCAATAACTAATTTGCCCCCTGATTTCATGATGTCAGGGCAATTTTCCATCACTAAATCCTATAATATTAGTTCCAGGCTTTTTTTTTCTCTCTTCAATATATTCAGGGAGTTCAATGATTTTTAAGTTGTTCTTATTTCTGTTCACTATGTCAGTAGTTTTGCTGATGAGGTATTTTACATTTTTTCTATTTTTCTGGTTTTGTTTAACAGATTTTTGTTTTCTTATGATGCCATTAGTTTCTACAGACTTCATTCAATTTTTTAGAGATGAATTTTCTTCATTTACCTTTTACAATTGGTTACTTCTATTTTTCAAAGAGTTTTCCACTTGACCAATTTAGATTTTGAAAGAATTATTTTCTTTTTGCATTTGTCCAATTGTATTTTCCAAGGATTTCTTTTCTTGTTGCAAGTTGTTAATTTTCTCTTCCAAATTTTGCAATTGATTTTTAACCCCTGATTTCTTCAAGGAAGTCTTTCTGGGCTAAAGACCCAATCATCTTCTCCTCAAAGGTTCTACATCTCTCTGAGTTAGATTTCCTTCTTTCTAGGAACTTTTCTATGAACCCCCCTCTTTCTGTTGGCTTTTATTCATTTTCCTAAGTTCTTGTGGTGGGCGTGTCACTGGTTCCCAGACATTTGATATTTATTTACCTAGAGACTTTCCTCACTGAGTTTAATAACTCTAAGTTGGCCAGCCAGTAGGGTGTGCTAGAGGCTTTACTAACTAATTTTAATGACTCCATGTGGGCAGGCAATAGGGGTTGTTGATTACTTTCTCTGGACTGTCTGTGACCTTGATTTGAGGCCATTTCCATTGGCCTAGAGAATGTGGGCAGTACTGCTAGATACTTTTATCCTCTAACAATGTGGGCTATACCCTGTTGCAACTGAGGGAGCTCTGATGCCCACACCTGAGCCTTGCGGAGGGTGGAAGTGGAGTCTGATATTGAATTTGTTCTGGAAAGAGGACTCAGCTGAAGTGAAAGCATGGGGTCTGAGGTCCTCTAGACCAGAGCAGCCCAGAGGATTGATGTCTGCAGCTCTCTACAATGGTACTCACCCTCCAGTCTTGCTGGAGTGCCCCAGAAACTCAGTCCCACAGCCAAATCCTCCATGCTTCAGTTGGCTCTTGGACCATGGCTCCCATAGTCAATACCTCCCTGACCCTAGGCTAGTCCAGCCCTCTTGGCACTGTCTCTCTTCTCTACACCCTGCTCACCCATGATCCCCGGGGACAGACTTTGAGATAGATGTTCTTCTCCTAGTTTCTTTGTTTTGGTTTTTTTTTTGGTTGAATTTATGTTAAGGGGTTTGTTTCATATTATATATGAGGGAAGTTCAGGAGTCCTTAGCACAGTGCCAGTCTTCTCTCTGCCATCTTGGCTGGAAGTCATGATATCCCAAAATTAATACCAATTATGTGATAGAGGATATATTATATTAGCGGGATTTTTGATATTAGAAGGAAATGAACCAGTTGGGGACTTGAACCAAAAGTCTTAAAGGAATCATACTAACATTTTATAAACTTTTATAACCACCCTTAAATAACTTGGGGGAAAACAAAAAAGAAAAAACCTGAATTCTCAAGACTATCACTTCAAGGAGGAAGAGGGAAGAAAAGCAAAAATTTGAAATTCTGCATATGTAATATACACAATGAGACAACTGCAAAGTAAAAATACAGGTAGGGACATGGACACTGAGACTTTCAAATGATCTTTCATACCCAATTAAGATAACTGTGAATGGTTAATGCTCTTTTAAAGTTCTGTCAAATTGGATCCTGCTAATACTCCTTATTGCATTAATACCCCAGACAATATAATGTCACTATTACTAAGAGCCAAAGGATGAGATAAAGTGGTATGGGGTTATAGACTCATCCAGTTTGGAAGCATCATGATGACCCGCTTGAAGCACACTCAGAATAAAAGGCAATTCTTTCTGTTCTGGCAACAAAAGGAAGGATATCCTAAAATATATTAAAACAAATTCATAATAATTAACATTTTAGAAATAAGGAGTTGTTTTATGACTGGCAGAAAATGCTTCAGTGTAAAAACAATTGACAACTAAAGTAAGAAAATCATGATTGTAAATGAAATGGGCAGAATAAAAATGATTTCAATATGAGTATGTACTATCATACATCCAAAGAAATAGCTGAAATAGAACTTAGCAATTATAGAAAATGGTCTCATATTATTTTGTGACAATAGGCACTTCAATTCTAAAATATACAAGCATATATTATATTTCAAGTCTTAACAAACATGAAAAATAATTTATTTCCTAAAGGAAAATGTGTGGAACAGAATAAATTGTGGAATTGCTAAGTCAATTCTTAAATAAGAAGGGAGAAAGTTTGAAGAACCAAGATGATATTTATTCTAACCATCAATAGCAAGTACATTTTCACACAATTTTTGCCCCAAAATGGAAATGCTTTTTAAGACATTTACACAACTGTAATGACATAGTATAAATCATAGGTAGTAATATATACCTCTTCATGATTCCTTAAACACTGTGATAGAAGAATTTTTTTTAAGTTTTTGCAAAGCTATGGGATTAAGTGGCTTGGCCAAGGACACATAGCTAGGTAATTATTAATTTTCTGAGACTCGATTTGAACTCAAGTATTCCTGACTCCAGGGCTGGTGCTCTGTCCACTGTACTATCTAGCTAACCCTAATAGAAGCAATTTAAAAGATTGTTTGGAAATATATGAGCTGGCATTGGAAATACATATATATCAATACTTCATTGATTTATGCAGTGAAAACATATACCATTTTGACATACAAATAAAAACCAAAAAATACAGAGTTGAATTTGAACAAAATGAATAACCTATATTTTCTTAGCTAGTAGAAAATAAAAAATAAGTTTAAAATGACACAAATTAATCATAAAGTTCTATATGAAAACTTAAAAAGTCAATAAATCAATATAGGTAGACTGTCATTTTAAAAAAAATCTGGGAAATGTTTATTACACTTAAACAAACTAAATATCCAATATATGAAAAAATGTAAACTGGATCTAATGAGAAACAGTACATTTCTCTGACAGAAGCATTATATCAAAGGCAATGACTGAAACTCTTGTTTCTCTGATATTATGTAGAGCTCATTAAGTTCTAATATTGGATCAAATCCTTTGCAGTGGTGAGCGATTTTCTAGAAATTAATTCTAACAGTATCATCTCAGTTTCAATCCTGTTTCTATCTTAATAGTAGTCAAGATATCACTCCTCTCAAATTATTAGGTCAGTCATCTCTCCAAAAAATGACCAATTACATTATTATTCATAGTAGGCAATCAATTTACAGCTTATATTATAAAGCAATAGAGGCTTCCAAAAATGCAGATCTAAGCTTAATAGAATAAAACTCCACTAAAGTTTTTGTAAAACTCTATTTATTTTCTAAGGACCAGAAGGCATATACCACAAAAGCCCCCAGAAGGCATATACCACAAAAGCCCCAGAGGGTATAAATAGCAACTTAACATACATCTAGTAATTATTGAACAAACTGATCAAATGTTCCATAAATTTTGACTGCTTTTACTGTTTTTATTATAGCCTTATCATGTATTCAGTTCCACATTCATTTTTCCTCACATTAAAAAGATCTAAAATTAGACCCAAGGACCAAGAATAATAAGAAAAATAGAGTACTTCATGTTCCCTTGGAAAGTTATTCTTCTTGTAAAGAATATCTCTTAAATACTCAAATGGATCATTGGTCTCATCATTTATGGAATTCCCTTCAAGGAGGCAGAGTATAACCTACTCATTCCTTTACATCCTGGTTTACCCTTGCCCATATTCTCTCAAAAATAATTTGCCCAATTATTGCTTTGTTGGTGGTATTCATTCAGTTTCAGTCATATCCAATTATTCATCACCCCAATTGGTGTTCGTTCTCTTGGAGAACATACTGAAATGATTTGCCATTTCCCTCTACAGATGCTTTTATACATAAAGAACAGAAACAAACAGGATTAAGTCTCTAATCCAGTGTCACAGAGCTAGTAAGTGGCTGAGTACAGATTATAACTCAAGATGAATCTTTCTGATTTAAGACCTAACACTCTATCCACTTTCATCTGTCATCTCTTTCAGTTTCCATTTCTATTCCTGGCAAGATCAATTAATATGAAAAATAATTTCTTTCAAACAATTTCAGCAACTTATTTTTGCTTGTTTTGAAGTCCAATATTAATTCCAATTAAAAGATTTGAAATATATCTTTCAATGTAAAGAAAGGGTCTCATCTAATTATCTTGCTAGTCTTCTAATTGTTCATGGATGTTATCAAGCTTTTGAATGTGTGTCCATAATGAATGAAAAATATTAAAGAACTCCTATAATTCATGGTGTCTTCCTTTAATGCTAGAAAATTTCATTTAGATTTGATAAATGTAATATTATAATACATATAAGAAAATAAAGACTGTGTGTTTAGAGTTTGAGGTCAGTAGTTAAATCTAATGAATGAGCCTATATCATAAATACCTCCACCTTAGATATTTTCTTGGCAAGTGACATTGACCATAAAGTTATCAACAAGAAAACTGTGTTAATAATGCATGTCAACAGGTTTATTGATTTCCAGAAACTGCAGTTCTATGGAGATTACATGTTGTAAGCAATTACTAATGATGGGATGTCAATCTTAACATTCAAACTGAGATAAAAATACAGACCATAAACTTACAAAAAACCAAAAAAATAATACTATAAAGGCTGCATCTTCTTAATATAATAGTGCAAAGAGTAACACATCCTCATCAAAAAATATACTCTCATTGCAAATGAAATATAGGAAAAAGATGTACTTTTGGATGGATGAAATACTCCTTTACTGAACAATAGCATTGACTAACAACATATACATTTCATTGGATTTTTCTATTGTATTTAAAAGATAATTTATCTCTGAATGGAACTAATGAAATAGTAGAGGTCAAAAAGAGAAATCAAAAGACTTTCCTTGAGTGACATCTACAAGATCTAAACCAACAAAAAATTGATCAAGAAGTATAATGTGCATCCCTGACATGTAACTTTACTTATATAAATGGATCTAATGATGATATAAATTTAGTCAGTAGATCATTGTCCCCAGAAATTTTAGATTTATTGAGTGATATGTGTAACAAAGAGAAATTAACTATCATCTTTGATTACAAAAAATTTACCATACACCAAATAAACAAAAAGATACCTTCAGGTAGTCAGTATTAAGCATGTAAAGGAAAATTATCCCTTACAAATTAACAAACTGTATATTTCCATTCCTCACATACAAACTCCAAAATATCATTGAACATTATGAGAAAATGGCAGAGGAAAAAAATCCACATTTCCTTCACAAACAAGTAAATAAACACTTTAGAGTACACATCAAGTGATAAAAATAGACAATTGGGCCAAACAGCAGTTTTTCTAGAACAACTAGAGGAGATCCAAAGACAGATCCCAGGACATAGATCCTGCCTAGGTGAAGTGTAAACATCTCCAGGCCACATGCCTGAGTTAGGGCATCTGAGTTGGGAGATAGGCTTTATCTCCATTACAGGAATTCTTACCTCCTGGATTTTGAGAGAAAGATGAGAAGGAGCCTCTGTGGTTAAAGAATGCCAGGTCCATGCTGCTGATGGATTACTGCAGCAAGAAAGAACCAGGAAATGAAGCATTCACTGCTGACTGTGAACATTTACAGTAGAACTAAGTTCTCAGTCTGTTCCAGGCCAGAAGGGAAAAGTAAAGGTTAAAGCAAATGGAGGGTTCTCAGAGACTAAGATAGTTTCCAGAACAGTGCACAAAGGGACCTCAACTGTTGGTTTAGAAGGGGAAAGGAGTGGAGACATTGGGCCCAGGAGAAAGCTCCTGAGATCAGAGGAACTGTCCCTCATATCCAAGGGGTAGAGATGAATATAATAATTACTTGCTAATATTTATACATGTATATATAAATCTATACATGCATTTATATATGTATATGTGTACATATATACATATATCTGTATATATTTATATATATATATATATATGTGTGTGTTTATATGTATGTATATGTGTTTATACTTAATGAGTAGGCAAAAGAAAAGAACCCAATCATAGACAGTTACTAAGGGAATAGAGACCAGGTTATGTCTTCAGAGGAAGATACTGAAGAAAAAAAAAGTCTTTTTTCACAAAAGAGTAGCATCAAATGACTGCACAAATCAATTCATAGATAATTCAAAAACAATTTTTAAAAAATAAGTAAATTATTCAGGTAATTTTTTAAAAAATAAGCAAAATTCAAGAAATATTAAAGAAATAAAAAATTGCAGAAAATTGAAGTGGTTAGATTAAGAGGATGAAGTAGAAATTGAAAACAAAACACATATCAATATCACAAAGAAATCCTAGAGAGAAAACTAACAAGGATTTACAAAATGCTTAAATTATGGAGAAAATATCAAGAGCAATAAAATCAATGAAATAAACAACTCAAATATGGTCATGCCAGAATCAGAATTATAAAAGATCACTTTAAAAGACACCAGATCTTAGAACACTATCTATAGAAGAGCAAAAGAAATAGAGTTGTTGCCAAAAATATAATTTCCTATAAAGTTAAGCATAATACTGAACAATAACAACAAAAAAAGACATTCAATAAATTAACAGACTTTGAGGATTTTTTTCCTTTTAAAGATTTTATTTATTTTGTTTTACAATTTTTCCCCTAATCTTGCTTCCCTTCCCCCATCCACCCACACAGAAGGCAATTTGCCAGTCTTTACGTAGTTTCCATGGTAAAAGTCCTGAATTTGTCTGTAGGGGGCCAGCCCCAGGAAGTAATATTCACATATCCTTGGTGATCTTCTTCATCAAAGATATGCATGGATTATTGCTCATTGTATGGATCCATTGGCTCACCAGTGAACTCTAACCTAGGAAAATTTGTGGCTACAGGGTGGTTGTAAAAGTTTTCTTTGATAGAGAAATTATGCATATTTCTAAGAACAAATATTGTAAATTTACCTAGGAAATTGTAAATTGGGACTCCTTTAACCAATCTTTCCTGAGATAAGTTTTTGCTATAAAAAGTTGGTAGATTTTCACTTCCTAACCTTTTGTGTTTGGATATGTTTTTCTACCTGACTCTTGGAAATTCATTTCCAGACCCATGTCAGAGCAATTGCAGGCGATAGCTGGTGCCTGAACAAGGACTAATGGATGTACAGATTGACTGATGGACAGATTGACAGATGAACAGTAGGACCTGGAGGGAAATCAATCTTGAAAGGAAAGATGAAGTCTGGACACCTGTGGGTCAAAGGAATGTTCATAAAGGGACAGCAGGCAATTAAGTTAAATAATTGTTTCTTCTGGTCTAAAACAGAGAGCATTAAAATGGGACAGGGACAGTCTAAAGATCGAGGACATTATCTGCTAAAGCAGATAGTTAAAGAAAGAATCTTGTTAATAACAACAAAACAAGTAGAAGAATTTGTTGAATGTGTACAAAAATGTCCTTGGTTTCCAGAAGAAGTATTAAGTACTGAAAAATGGGAAACTGTGGGGAAACAGATGAGTGAACATCTTAAACAGGAAGGTCAGGAGGCATTTCCTATAGGAGCCTTTTCACTGGGTAATATTTAAAATCTGCCTGACTCCACCCAGAGATGTTCCTTTGACTCTGAGTATATTAAAAGTTGATGCAGATGTTCAAACTATTCATCAGGAAGATAAGAGTAAAAAAGACTGGTGGCTTTTACCTCCAGTGCCACCTCCAGATCCTTTCCTGCCTCCTTGTGGAAAGAGGGGTGTGGAGGCCAAGGCGGCAGGCCCTATTAGCCAGGAGAATCCTCCTCCTGCTCCCACATTACCAGAGAGTCTCTTGGAGGCTTGGCCCCCACCCCCTCAGGCTACTGCAGCTGCTGCTAGCTGGGCTTCTGGTAGTGGTGGCTCCCCAGATAGCTCCACCTCTTGCTAACAATAATTATCGACCTTCTGATCCTTTATGGTCTAAAGAAGAAAATGTTATCAAAGATAAGGGGCATATGAATATTGTTCAAATAACCACTCCAAAAGCAATGGATAAGGGAGAGAATATTCCATGGGATATGAGAGAGTTATTGTTCTCTTTTCCCATACTTGAGAGACTTGATCCAAAGATTCCAGGGATTGTTTTTGAGAGAATACATTAATTTAGATTTTTAAATATTTAGAGAATTAAAATCAGCAACAAGTATTTATGATAACACCAGTCCATATGTTTTGAATAAAATAGAAATAATAGGCAGACAAATATTAGCCCTGGAACATTGGACCATGATAGCAAAATCTACTCATACCAGGAGATTACTTAATATGGCAAACTGAATTTTTTGAGAATTGTACTAGTCAGATTAAATGAATGAAGCATCAGGGTTAAGAATAACATTTGATCAAATAGTGTAGAAATTACAGGCACACAAACAGGTATGGCTAAAATTTTCTAAAAAAGGAGGCAATGGTTGTGAGAGATGAGACAGCTTGTTGGCTCATGGCTCACTTATCTTGAAGGTAACTGAGAGATCTTCTTTTTTTCCAAAACTCATGATTGGCACCAAAAATGAAGATTTTCCTGAGAATCATGTTGTTTTTAGAGGAGAAGGGATTCTATTATTTTCTTCTAATAGAATTTTATTTACTGATTTGGCAAATTATACTTATAAGGGACCTAGGAGAAATTAAAATTGTCCCTAAAATTATTTTTGGACTGGTCTTAATTAGCATGAACATATGTGTGTGTGTGTGTGTGTGTGTGTGTGTGTGTGTGTGTGTGTGTGTATATATATATATATATATTATATATGGAGCATTAATTAGCATGAAGATATGTGTATATATATATATGTATATATATATATATGTATATATGGAGCAAGGAATGATGAACTGTAAAGGTAAATAATTAGTGAATACTACCTTGATATCTCCAAATGTAAAGAATCTCCACTTCCCAGAACATCATTTTGTCAGTGAGGATAAAAACCTCTTTTAAGTTAGAGTACTGAGAAATTAGAATAGCACTTAACATATAAGAAGGATTTACAAACGTTTTTATTTTGAAAAGGAAAGGTAATTCTGAGTATGACTTTGAAATTTATAAGATTATTAAGAGAACTTTAAAGAAAATCTTGTAATCATAAAAAAGGATATTTGAAACATCTGGTCTCAAGAAATTTGTATGTATTACAGAGTTTTAGGGAGTAAAGAGAATATACATTAAACTGAAATGTGTTATGCATATTTAGTAAACTTTAAGAACTGATTCAGACAATTTTTTAAAATTTTAATCTTGTGTTACAATAAAAAACTATGGATGAATTGAAGTATCATCCATCAACTTTGTAAAGATTTGTTATAAGAAAACTGGAGAATATCTTGCCAACAAGGATGTATTTCTCAAGGTCTTTAGGCTCAGAGATTGTGAAAAGCTGTGCTCTTCCACCAGGTACTTCTTAAAGGGAATAATTATATGTAAGATCAAAGTACCTTAGTTAATATCTGTTATTTAAAAGGAAATTATGTGTGAATTTAGTAACCCTGGCATTGATAAGAGTCTTACATTGAATTTTTTGAAATGATATATAGAAATAAACCTACATTGGATTTTTTTCCTTTTATTAAAGATTTTATTTGAGTTAAACAATTTTTCCTCCCAATCTTATTTCTCTCCACCCACCTGTCATTCGAAAGCAATCTGACATTCTTTTCTTTGTTTGCATATTGTACATTGATCCAAATTGAGTGTGATGAGAGAGAAATCATATCCTTGAGGAAGAAAAAAAAAAGTATAAGTGATAACAAGATCAGACAATAAGATAACAGTTTTTTTCCTAAATTAAAAACCTTGAGTTTTGCTAACACTCCACAGGTCTTTATCTGGATATAGATGGCATTCCCCAAATCAGACAGCCCACTGATGGGAAAAGCAAGTCCATCAAGTTTGATTATCACCCCCATGTGGCTGTTAGGATGCACAGTGTTTTTTCTGGTTCTTCTCATATCATTCAGCATTAGTTCATTCAAATGCCTTCAGGCTTCCCTGATGGAAGGGAAAGGAAAAGGGAAAAAGGGGAAGAGGAAAGAAAGTGTAGGGGGTGTATGTAGGAGGGCAAAAACACTGAACGGGGTGCTAGTCAGAAACAAAATACGGGGGAATACAGATAAAACCAGATGGAGGAAATACAAACAGAGGGAAAGTAGCATGGAGGACAATAAATAATTAGTAATCATAATTTTGAATGTGAATGGAATCAACTCTACCTTAAAATGAAAGCAAATGGCAGAGTAGATTAAAAACCAGAATTCTTCAATATGTTGCTTACAAGAAACTCATTTGAAGCAGAGAAATACATATTGAGTAAAGGTAATAGCTTGGAACAAAATATATTTTGTATAAGCTGAAGTAAAAAAGCAGGGGCAGCAAACCTTATCTCAGATGAAACAGCTGCAAAAACAAACAGCATGAAAAGAGATAAGGAAGGAAACTTTATCCTCCTAAAAGTTACCATAGACAATAATAAAGTTATTTCAATACTGAATATATATGTACCCAATGGGATTGCATCCAAGTTCTTAGAGGAGAAGCCTTCTGGCTTCTAACAGAAGAACAGTGTTCCATGACATACATATACCACAGTTTACTAAGCCATTCCCCATTTGAAGAACATTTACTTGATTTCAAATTCTTTGCCACCAAAAATTGGGCTGCTATTATTATTCTTGTACAAGTGATGTTTTTATCCTTTTTCATCATCTCTTCAGGGTATAGACCCAGTAGTGGTATTTCTGGATGAAAGGGCATGCTCATTTTTGTTGCACCTTGGGAATAGTTCCAAATTTCTCTCTAGAAAGGATGGATAAGTTCACAGCTCCACCAACAGTGCAATAGTGTCCCAGATTTGCCACAACCCTTCCAACAATGATCATTATCCTTTCTGTTCATATTGGCCAGTCTGAGAGGTGTGAGGTGGTATCTCAGAGAACTTTTAATTTGCATTTCTCTAATAATTAATTATTTAGAGCAATTTTTCATTTTCATATGGCTATGGATTGCTTTGATCTCCTCATCTTTAAATTGTCTTTGCATAACCTTTGACCATTTTCAATTAGGAAATGGCTTTTATTTTTAAAAATATGACTCAGTTATCTGTATAATTTTAGAAAGAGTTCTTTGTCAGACTCAATACCTATAAAGATTGTTTCCCAATTTACTACATTTCTTTTGATTTTGGTTGTAGTGGTTTTATCTGCGTAAAAGCTTTTTAATTTAATGCAATTGAAATCATCTAATTTTTTTGGGGGGGATGGTCACCATCTCTTTCTTAGTCATAAACTGCTTCCCTTTCCATAGATCTCACAGGTAAACTAGTCCTTGATCTTCTAATTTCCTTATAGCATTGTTTTTTATGTCTAAATCCTGTATCCATTTGCATCTTAACTTGGTAAAGGTGTTAGGTGTTGGTCTAATATAAGTTTCTTCCATACTAACTTGCAATTTTCCCATCAGTTTTTATCAGAGAGAGTTTTTATCCCAATAACTTGACTCTTTGCGTTTATCAAACACCAGATTTCTATAATCATTTCCTGCTATTGCACCTAGTCTATTCCACTGATCCCCCCAATCTATGTCTTAGCCAATGCTAAACAGTTTTGAGGACTGATGCTTTGTAACATAATGTTAGATCATACAGGGCTAAGCCACCTTCTTTTGCACTTTTTTCTTGACTTTTTATTTCTCCATATGAATTTACTTCCAACTTTTTCTAACTCATTAAATAATTTTGTTGGAATTTTGATTGGTAGGGCACTAAACAGTTAGTTTAGTTTTTGTAGAATTGTCATGTTTATTATATTAGCTCTACCTATCCATGAGTAGTTGATATTTGCCCAGTTATTTAAATATGATTCAATGTGTGTGAGAAGTGTTTTATAATTATTTTCAAAAAGTTTCTGAGTCTGTCTTGACAAATAGACTCCCAGGTATTTCATATTGTGTGAGGTTAATTTGAATGAGACTTCTCTTTCTTGCTCTTCCTGCTGTATCTTGCTAGACATATATAGAAATGTTGAAGATTTATGAGGGTTTATTTTATAACCTGCAACTTTGCTAAAATTGCTAATTATTTCCAGTAGCTTATTGGATGATTTCTTGGGATTCTCTAGGTAGACAATCATGTTATCTGCAAAGAGTGAAAGTTTTGTCTCTTCCTTCCAAATTCTAATTACTTCAAATTCCTTGTCTTTTCTAATTGCTGAAGCTAACATTTTTAATATAATATTGAATAGTTATTCTAAGGAACGGTCCATTTATTCCTTCACTCTCTAGGGTTTTTAATAGGAATGGGTGCTGTATTTTGTCAAAAGCTTTTTCAACATCTATTGATATGATCATATAATTTTTGATAGGTTTGTTATTGATATAAGTGAGTATACTAACATTTTTTCCTAATACTAAACCTACCCTGCATTGCTGGGATTAATACTATTTGGTCATAATATATTACCCTAATGATAACTGGTAATCATTTTGCTAATATTTTATTTAAGATTTTTGCATCTATATTCATCAGGGAGATAGGTCTATAATTTTCTTTCTGTTTTCATTCTTCCTTGTTTAGGCATCATCACCATGTGGGTGTCATAGAAAGAGTTAGGCAGTGTTCTGTCTTTACCTATTTTTCCAATGAGTTTATATAGAATGGTACCTTAAACTCATTTGTGAATCCATCAGACAATGGAGATTTTATTTTCTAAGTAAGATGGCTTGTTGAATTTCTTTTTCTGAGATAGGGTTCTTTAGGTAATTAATTTTCTCTTCATTTAACCTGTACAATTTATATTTTTTAAATATTCATCCATTTCACTTAGATTATCAAATTTATTGGCATAGAGTTGGGCAAAATAATTTCAAATAATTACTTTAATTGCCTCCTCATTGTTGGTAAGTTCACCTTTTTCATTTATGATTCTAGCAGTTTGGTTTTCTTCTTTCTTTTTTTAAATCAGATTGAACAGAGTTTTATCAATTTTATTGGTTTTTCTATATACCGACTTTTGGTTTTATTTATTAATTCAATCGTTTTTTACCTTTCGATTTTATTAATTTCTCCTTTAATTTTTAGAATTTCTAATATGGTATTTAATCAGGGATTTTTAATTTTTTTCTTTCTCTATTTTATAGTTGCAAATTTAGGTCATTGATTTCATCTTTCTCTAATTTATTCATGTAACCATTTAAAGATATAATATATCCCCTGAGAGCTGTTTTCAATGAATCCCATACATTTTGTTATGTTGTTTCATTATTGTCATTATCTCTGATAAAATAATTAATTCTTTCTATAATTTGTTTTTTGGTCTACTTTAAAGTAAGTTAATTAAGTTTCCAATTGGTTCTGAGTCAATGTCTCCTTGGCCCAATATTACATATGACTTTTATTGCTTTGTGATCTGAGAAAGATGCATTCACACTTTCTGCCTTTCTGCAGTTGATCATTAGGTTTTTATGTTCTAGTACATGGTCAATTTTTGTGTAAGTGGTATGTACTGCCAAGAAAAATGTATATATTCCTTTCTATCCCCAATTTCCTCCATAAGTCTACCTTATCTAGTTTTTCTAACAGTCTATTTAACTCCTTAACTTTTTTTCTTGTTTATTTTATGATTTGAATTATGTAGAACTGAAAGCAGGAGATTGAGTTCTCCCACTACTAGTGTTGCTGTCTATGTCTTCCCATAGTTCTTTCACCTTCTCCTCTAAGAATTTGGATGCAATACCATTGGGTGCATATATATTCAGTATTGAAATAAATTTATTTTCTATGGACCTTTTAGGAGAATAAAGTTTCCTTACTTATCTCTTTTAATGCTATCTATTTTTGCAGCTGATTCATCTGAGATAAGGATTGCTATCCCTGCTTTTTTTACTTCAGCTGACACAAAATACATTTTGCTCCCACCATTTACCTTTCCACTATATGTATCTCTCTGCTTCAAATGAGTTTCTTGTAAGCAGCATATTGTAGAATTCTGGTTTTTAATCTACTCTGCCATTTGATTCTATTTTAAGGGAGAGTTCATTCCATTCACATTCAAAGTTATGATTACTAATTATTTATCGCCCTCCATGATACTTTCCCTCTGTTTGTATTTCCTTATATCCCCTTGATCTGGATTCCCCAATATTTTCTATCTGAATAGCACCCCCTTCAGTGTGTTTGCCCTCCTATATCCACCCCCTCCACTTTCTTTCCACTCCCTCTTTTCCCCCTTTTCCCTTCCCTTCCTTTTGTTAGTTCCCCTTTTTCTCCTCCCCCTCCTTTTTCTCTGTCCCCCCTCCCTTTTTCCCCTTTTAGTACTTGAAAGTTTAGATGTGTTTTTAAGTTAACTGAGTATGTGTAAATTTATTTTAAGTCAAATCTGATGAGGAGAAGATTCAGGTTTTTCTCATCCCCTCCCTTCTTCCCCTTTATTACTATAGGCATTTTGTTTCTCTTAGTGTAAGGAGATTTACCCCATTCAATCCCCTCCTTCCTCCTGTCTCTTTTCTGTCCCCCTTTGTAAGGTGGTAGCCTTTTTAAAATCATTCTGAGTCACAGAAAATTCTGAGTATCCATCACTTCTAGCTAAGTACATTCTATCTTATAGAGTTAAATTCTTTTTGTTTAAGTTTTTGCAAGGGAAATGGGATTAAGTGGCTTGCCCAAGGCCACACAGCTAGGTAATTATTAAGTGAGACCGGATTTGAATCCAGGTACTCCTGACTCCAGGGGCGGTGCTTTATCCACTGTACTACCTAGCTGCCCCAAGTTAAAAATTCTTGAGAGTTATTAGAGTCTTTCTCCCAAGTGGGGTTATAGCTATTTTCATCTCATTGGATAGTAGTCTCATGGAAAGGTCATGAATGTGCATCACTTCTGGCTAGGTATATTCTCTCTGTTAGAGTTACTTCTTAAGAATTACGAGAGTCTTTATCCCCATGCTAGGATATAGACAATTTCAACTTATCGGGTAGCATTTCTTTCTTTAGCCCCCCCTTTTTTCCTTTTCATGAGTCTCTTCAACTTCCTGTTTGATGTCCAAATTTTCTTTTTTAGCTCTGGTCTTTTCATCAGGAATATTTGGAATTCTTCCATTTCCTGAAAGAGAAGGCTCAGCTTTGTAGGATGGTGCATTCTTTGCTACTTTCCATGTTCCCTTGTTCTTCAGAATACCTCATTCCAGGCCCTTCAAGCCCTAAATGTTGATGCAGCCAGGTCCTGTGTATTCTTACTGTGTCTCCTTGGTATTTAAATTGTTTCCTCCTGACTGCTTGCAGTATTTTCTCTTTTATCTGATAGTTCTGGAATTTCACCAAAACATTCCTTGGTGTTTTCATTTTAGGATCTCTTTCTGGAGGGGATTGATGTATTTTTTAAATAACTACTTTGCCCTCTGGCTCCCTGATATCAGGACAAGTTTCCATCATTGGATCCTGTTGTATTAAGTCCAGGCATTTTTTCTCTTTGACATTTTCAGGACGTCCAATAATTCTCAGGTTGCCCCTCCTCGATTTATTTTTGAGGTCAGTGGTTTTGCTGATGAGTCATTTTACATTTTCTTCTATTTTTTCTGGTTTTTTAATTTTGTTTAACTGACTCTTGCTGTCTCATGTAGTCATTAGTTTCCACAGACTCCATTCTTATTTTTAGGGAGGAGTTTTCTTCATTTATCTTTTGCAACTCCTTTTCAAATTCTACTTTTGAAAGAGTTTTCCATTTGACCTATTGTAATTTTGAGAGAATTATTTTCTTTTAGAATTTGTCCAATTGAGGATCTGAGAGATTTATTCTCATTCTGTATTTGTCCAATTTTATTTTCCAAGTATTTGTTTTCTTTTTGCAAGGGTGTTAATCTTCTCTTGGGTTTCTTTTTCCAAGTTTTCCAATTGATTTTTAAACTCCTTCCTTATTTTTTCAAGTAAGTCTTTCTGTGCTGGAGACCAGATCAAATTCTCCTCAGAGCTTCTAGGTCTCGCTGAATTAGGGTCTTTTCCTTCCAAGAATTTTTCTATGGATCCACCTTTCCACTGACCTTTCTTCATTTTTCTAAGACCTTGAGTTGGGAAGGTGCTGCTTTACAGGGTACTGGTGCTGGTATCCCTAGAGGCTTTAGTCAGTGAATGCAATTTCCCTGGTTGGCAAGTAGGACATGCTGGTTGTTTTCTCTGGAGTGTGTGTGACCTTGACTGAGGCCTATTCCCTTATCTTGAAGGGAGTGGTTGAAGCTGTTAAATCATTTTGCTTTCAATCAATGGTGGCTTCTATCCTGGAGTGACATCATTCCTCTCCCTATTGTCAGCTGGACTTGTTCTTCTCACACACCTGTGCCTGAGGCAGAAGTAGTTAGTAATTGTATTTGTTCTGGGAAGGGGCCTCAGAGCAATGTATGCTTAGACTCAGAGTTCCTCAGACCAGAGGAGGGATGGTGTCTGCAGCAATCCTGAGTTGGAATTCTCCCAGCCCTGTAGGCAAGCTCCAGAGGGTCAGTGCTAAAACCAGTGCCTGTGTTCCCTAGTAGACCCAAGGCCCCATGGTCTAGCCCCACCACTGATCAAGCAGGTTGGGCACTCAGGCTCCAATCCAACCCCTTATTCATGTATTATCCACCCTCTGTGCCCAGACTCACCCAAGGCTGTGGAAGACAAATCCTGTGGTAGATGTTCTTTCTCATGGCTTTTCATTCTGGGTTTTGTAGATCAGATTTATGTTAAGAGGTTTGTTTCATATTATAGATAGGGAAAGATCAGGAGACTTTAGAACTTTGCCTGTCTTCTCTCCACCATCTTGGCTGTAAGTGTACATTGGATTTTTTGAAATTGTGACATATATATATATATATATATATATATATATATATATATATATCTTTTCATAGACATTATTTTCATTTTGAAAATAGGAGTGTATTTGAACAAGAGGAAATTAAGCTTATAAAATAAAGATGTGAAAGAAAAGTATATGTAACAGATATTTAGTTATAAAGTTATCTTGAAGAGAATGAGATATCTGCACAGAAACATTATGCTTTATGTACGTTAAGAATTTATTGTTTAATTTTAAAAAAGCAAAAATGGTAACCTTAGAAGAAGTTTGTATAGGAAATTGGGAAGTTATAGCTTAACTGCAATTATTTCCAATAATAGTGAATGGGAGACTTTGAAAAATGATTGGGAGATTGAAAATTATGTAACCCATAGTTAGGCAATTTATTGATGAGCAAGATGTTGAAAAGTTATATGATCTAGTTATATTAATAGAAGATATTTTACTGTAATGATGTCGAAGCCTAGAGTTAATGATTGATTGCTCTGTAAAGATAATGAGGAAAAATATCTGAAGTTGTGACACTCTAGGTTTCATGAAACCTTTAAATAATGTCATGGACCTTATTCTAGACCTGTAGGTCCAAGTAAAAATGCAATTAAATATTATTTTTTAATCAAAACAAATGAATGAATTCTATGCCCAATTAATGGTATTAATAGAACAGCCACAAAACCTTAACATTTTTACAGATAGTAGGTATAGTTATATGGTCAGATGTGTAGACACAGGTTTTATTAAACATAGTACTGAAGAAGAATTATATCAACTTTTTAAAGAGTTGCAAGTACTTATAAGAAATAGATATAATCCTTTTTTTATTAAACACATATGTTCTCACACTGGATTGCAGGGGCCCATATATGAAAGCAATCATAGGGCTGAGTAATTAACCCTTCCACTTTTCATAAACTTAGTAAAAGAGCTAGCTAGGCAGTGTCACAAAAACTTTCACTAAAAGCTTGTTTATTAAGGAAAGAATATAAAATCAGCAGAAAGCAAGCAAGGAATATAGTAATATCCTGTCAACTATGCATTCCATTTTTATCTACCCCTCCAAATTATTCTAAGAATCCTTGAAGCTAGGTTCCTAATGAATTGTGACAGATGGATGTGACTCAATATACATCTTTTGGAAAAATGAAATTCATTCATATTACTGTAGATACATTTGGTTCATGTGCAATGGCAACAGCATATTGTTCAGAGGTTAGACAAGGTGTGATTGATAATTTATTGTTTTTCTATTGCAAGGATATCAAAATCCACAAAAACAGATAATGGCCCTGGATATACTTCTGTATGATTTAAACAATTATGCCTATATTACAATATTAAATATATTAAAGGTATTTCCTATAACCCCACTGGTCAAGCTTTAGAAAGAAAACATAAAGATCTTAAGACATTTCTGGAACTGAACAAGAAGGGGGAATATAGAGGGACAAAGGGGGAAACAAGAAAGGAGAGTAAATTTCACCTTATATACTATGAATTTTTTTAACATTGAATGATAAACAATTAACACATGCAAAAAGTTTTTTTAAGAATATGCAACATGACAAGAAGGGCATGATCACGTGGAAAGATCCTAAGGCATCAACAATGAAAATGACTGGATCTATTATTAACCTGGGTTGGAGGGTATACTTCTGTTTTGTCCACAGATGGAGAAACTGTCTGCACCAGAAAAAAAACATCATGCCATGCAGACCAGATGAATCAAGTAATACAGAAAATGAATAATTTACACTTAAGAAATTGAAAAGGAAAAGATGAGAGGAGAAGACATCATGGACTTATGTGCCAATTTATGATGCTTACATTACTCAAGAAACCTTTGGGGACTGTAAAAGAATTTGAATAGTGTACCTACGTTCAAAACCCTCCATGGGTCACTACACTACAATGGGGAGAGAGTATGGTTGAAATTGTATTAATTGGGGAAGCTGAAGATTATTTGGGATATAACAAAGTTCCTACTGGAGATATCAAAGAAGAGATGCTGATGAGAAAAGTTAGGCATGATTTTTCCTATCAAAATACTGTGATACCTATATGTTTTTATAAAACATGTACTATTGAACCATGTGTTAAATTAAATGAAACTAAATATTCAATCATCCAAATATTTATAACATGGGAGCATTTAGGACCTTGAAAATATCATGAATTCCATTTGTAGAAAGTATTGAAGGAAGAAAGATAATTCCTACAGAATCTCCTTGTTTAAATTCACATGCTTGGGATTTGAAAAATGAATGTTTTCTACCCTGGGTTGCCTGTCATGCCCCAAATAGAAAAATTTATGATCATTCTATTTTGCTACAAGTGTGGAATTCTATAGATAGAGTTATTACATGGGGTATTCCAGGCTATATTAAACCATTTATGTACCCAGAAAATGGGTTAGCTAATTCAGAGATATTGAAGGCGATGGCAGCTATAGATGAGATAAGGTATATACAGTGAAATAAGGCATTGGACAAAATATCGTATGCAGAAAAGACATTTTCTGTGACTGCATGCACAGGACCAGATTTTACCTTCATGATAGGATCTTTCAAAGATGTCAATATTATCAGAGAAAAAAGGGGGGTATAATGTTATTCAAGAATGTATAAATGAGGAAGTGGTGGATGATGATATTGTTTTCATGATAGGACAACCAAAATTTGCTATAATATGCTGGTATATATCTCCTGCTGATGAGTTCTTAGAAAAATCTTTAAAGAGAAACAGGCAGAAGTGATGTGTTAGTTGCATTATATTTGGAATATTAATTATCATAGCAGCCATTGTAGCAGTCACTTTGGTGACTATTTCTGTATAAGTATGGAATAAGGAAAAAATAGAAGCTAAATATATTCTAGAATTATCAGAAAATGCTCAGGAGGGAATTAAGGAAGATCTGTATCATTTGATTAATGCATTACAAACCTCTATAATGAACAACTGCAATGTGTTTATAGATTTTCTGCTATTTGTATTACTCCTCTAAAATATAATACTTATTCCATGGGATAATATAAAGATTATTTGAATAATATATGGTATAATGGTTCTCTAACTATGGATATGAATCAGTTGCATAAAATTGTTAATGATATTGCATTGGCACCTAGAGTAGAAATGGATTCAAATATTGATAATTTGTTTAACTTTGTTAATAGATTTCACCCTTTTCATTTTATGAACCTATTAGTGAGCATGGTTCCTGATATCTTTGCATTATTGTTGATATTGTGTATTATACCCATTTATATCAGGAATCAGAAGCAGGCTGAGCTGGTAAGCAGAAGCCCCCAGGGTGTAAGTGCTGAGCCTAGGGAGGAGAGTGGAAAGAGACTGCCAAGCTCTGTCCTCTGTCCCTGGAAAAGGACTCTGGGGTTCTGACCACATTCAGATCCTGATCGCAGTCTAGACTCCCCATAGAAAAGGAGGGCCCACCCCCACCTCAGCCCTGTGGCAGAGCAGTGTGCTTATGGTCATTCACAGACCAGGAGGGAAAACATAGCCTCACACATGGAGATCCCTGTGGGGCAGTGGCTCAAAAATACTCAAAAGCTCAGGAAGCACCTCAAAACCAGGCCCAGGCTGGAGAAATGAGTAAGCAGAGGAAAAAGAAAAACACCATTAAGAAATACTTTGCCTGTAATCCCAAGAAGAATCAGTATACTCAATTTGAAGATGAGGAAGTACAAGCTCCTGCATCTAAAGACGCCAAGAAAATCAAAAATTGGGCTCAGGCTATGACAGAGCTCAAAAAAGACTTTGAAAATCAAGTGAGGGAAATAGAAGAAAAATTAGGAAAAGAATTAAGAGACATGCATGAAAAACATGAAAAAGAAGTCAGCATCTTAGTTAAGGAGATCCAAAAAAAAAAAAAAATACTGAAGAAAATAACATGCTAAAAACCAGCATAGGTCAAATGGATAAAACAGTCCAAAAAGTTATTGAGGAGAAGAATGTTTTAAAAAGCAGAATTGGCCAGATGGAAAAAGAGATAAGAAAGCTCTGTGAGGAAAACAAATCCTTCAGACAAAGAATAGAATTCAGGGAGGTTGCTGATTTTACAAGGAATCAGGACACAATACTTCAAAATCAAAAGAATAAAAAATTAGAAGAAAATGTGAAACATCTCATTGAAAAAAACAACTGATTTGGAAAACAGATTTAGGAAAGATAATTTTAAAATTATTGGAATACCTTAAAGTCATGACCAGGAAAAGAGCCTTGACATCATTTTCAAAGAATTACTACAGGAAAATTGCCTTGATATCCTAGAAGCAGAGGGCAAAATAGAAATTGAGACAATCCACCTTTCTCTCCAAGAAAGAGATCCAACAAAAAACAACCCACAGGAATATTGTAGCCTAGTTCCAGAACACTCAAGTCAAAGAGAAAATATTACAAGCAGCCAGAAGGACACAATTTATATATCATGGAGCTGCTATCAGGATCATACAGGGCTTAGTAGTAACTACATTGAAAGCTCATAGGTCTTGGAATATAATATTCCAGAAGGTAAAAGAGCTTGAAATGCAACCAAGAATCAACTACCAGCAAAACTGAATGTCTGCTTCCAGGGTAAAAAAATGGACTTTCAATGAACCAGTGGAATTTCAAATGTTTCTGTTGGAATGGCCAGAGCTGAACAGAAGTTTTGATCTTCAAATACAGGACTCAGGTAAAGCATAGAGAGTGGCGGAGGAGGGGAAAATATGAACGACTTAATGATGATGAACTACATGTATTCTTGTATAGAAAAATGATACTGAGAATACTCATATGGACCTTCTCATTTAATAGAGCAGGTAGAAGGAGGTTTTATAGATGAAGCACAGGAGAAAGGTATATTTGGAGATGTACTGTGGTGTAAAAATGGAGTCAATAGATTAAAAGGGAAATGTAATTGGAGAAAGAACAAGGAGAGAAAGAATTGGCTAAGATATTTCTTATGAAAAGATTTTTCTTCATTATAATGAACTATTGAAATGATATGAAAGGGGGAAGGCAAGGGGGAATGAGGGAATCTTCACTCTCATCAGAGGTGGCTAGGAGAGGAAATAGCATATATACTCAATAGGGTATAGACATCTGGAGTAAGAAGGAGAGAAGGGGGACAGAGGGAAGGGGGGGATTTGAGTGATGGAAGAGAGGATGGACCCTGGTGGGGAAAGTGGTCAGATATAACACATTTTCTTTTTACTTCTTGCAAGGGGCTGGGATTGTATAGACTGTCCAGGACCATAGGACCAGGTGGATGCTGGTCATAAGGGGTGGTATGTGGGCTTAGGGCCTCTTAGCCCCAGGGCCGGGGGATCTGTCTGCTGTGCCACTCAACTACCCTATAGCAGAGACAGAGTGAAAGCAGAGAGAAAATATAGTACATGGTAGTGGAGAAGTACTATTGGAAGGAGTTGCAATCAGCAAAGGCAATGGTGGAAAAATATGAAAGTAACATTTGTGATGGAATTATCCTAAAGAATGTGATCCACTCTCAACAGAGCTGGTGGTGTTGGAACACAGACTGAAGCACATTTTTTATTATTATTATTTTTAGGGGGGTTGTAGGGCAAATGGGGCTGGGTGGCCTGCCTGGAGCCACACAGCAGGGTGATTGTTGGGTGTCTGAGGCCGGATTTGTACCTGGGTGCTCCTGGCTCAAGGGCCAGTGCTCTGTCGCCACCTGGCCAAACCTTCTATTAATATTATTACTATTTTATTTTATTTTAGGTCTTTTTTTTGGGGGGGGTTGCAGGGCAATGGGTTTGGGGTGGCTTGCTCGGCGTCACACAGCTGCGTGATTAATGGGTGTCTGGTGCCGGAACTGGGCTCAGGTGATCCACATGGCCATACATATAATTATTATTGTTTTTTTTATTTTAATTTTAATTTTTTCTCTCCCCTTTATTGCTCCTATGGGTCTATATTTTATGGTGTGGAGGTGGTATTATGTTTACTCTTAAACAAGAATATTTTATTAATGTATAAAAACATTATTTGTACAAAAAAAGAATAAATAAATAAATGATAAAATACAAATAAAGAGGAATTTTCGTTATTTTATTCATTATTCTGAATGAAGTTTTAAATTCCTTTGGATTATATTTAAGAGTCTTGAAAGATATATAGAGCACAGACTTTTTGGTTTACTGCACTGAGATCGCACATCCTTGTGAGGATAGCTTAATCAATTTGTTACAGAGAATGGACTTGAATTCATGACTCCTTAGCTTAAATGACAGTTTCTAGCCTTTTGTCAATCAAAATCCCTGCTGACACCACAGGTGTTGGAAGACACCATATTTTAGGAAGAGAAAACAAGTACAGAGGGGTTAGATATTATATCTGTGTCTGAGAGTTAGTTAATGGTGGTACTTAGACTGAACCTAAAGGTATTTTAGTCCCATTTTTCTAATCAATCATATAAAATAGTTGCTTTTCTCAAAGAGATTCAGTACATGCTTGAACTTTATTGATAAGTTTTAAAATGCAATATAATAGAATTTTCAGAGACACAAATAATTTTCCAAATTTTTTTCAAACTATTGTGTTGAGAAAATTAATTCCTATATAGCCTTTTTTATGTTTTTTATAAGGCAATTGGGGTTAAGTGCCTTGCCCAAGGCCACACAGCTAGGTAGTTCTTAAGTGTCTGAGACCAGATTTGAACCCAGGTACTCCTCACTCCAGGGCCGGTACTGGTACTTTATCCACTACACCACCTAGCTGCCCCTCCAATATGGTCTTAAAAACAGTAGTATATGAGGCGACTAGGAGGCACAGTGGTTAGAGTACTGGCCCTGGAGTCAGGAGTACCTGAGTTCAAATCTGGCCTTAGACACTTCATAGATACCTAGCTGTGTATCCACTTGACAGCATTTGTCTTGCAAAAACCTAAAAAAAAGTAGTATACAATCATTATATCTATCACATGATTTCTGGGAAATAAATACTATCTTCTCCCAGAACAAAGTGAGATTATTTTTGTAAAACAAATCTCATCATCTAATAAAAGAAGAGTTTGGAATTAGTCTAAGATTTATTTTTGTTACATTTACAAAAGCTCTTTATGAAAATAATATTATTTTCTATTTTCATATTTTCAAGTCTGGTTTACATGATTTTATCATCAATTTTAGAAGATTATAAAGAAAGAAACAGGCTCAAAGTAGCTAATAATGGATAATAAAGTAAACAATAATAAATGGTGATACCTCCTATTTATATAATACTTAAAGATTCTATCAAATGTGTCTATATAAGTAAGAACATATGCTTTGACTCCTCTTTCATTTTGGAAATTGAGTCTCAGAGTGGGTAAGTGGTTTGCTCATGCTCACTTAGTCACTGAATCAATCAGCCACAATTTTTTAATATATACTATGTTTCAGACACTGTGAAATGTGGAAACAAATTAAAATAAGCTTAATACTTTCAAGAAATTTGTACTCTAGTGAGCAAAATAACAAGGATGTATATAAGCATAGAAAAAATAAATGTAAGAGAACATATATAAAGTAATTAAATGCAAAATGTTTTGATGGAACCCTAGACATTTAAGGAATCAATAAAGTTTAATGTTTAGAGTTTTGCATCTTGAAAGCTAATATTTTTGCACATTTCATTATTAATTTTTGATTGCATCAATAAAACACATTCAGTTCATATAAAAAATAAATATAAATTCATTCTAATAATTAAATAGATGAATAAACAGGAAAATGAGTGAATAAATGAATTACTCAAAGTTAATGTCTTAGTGAATGAAGGTCATTTATATGATATTCACATTTGAATGTTAACAGTAAATAAGATGAGAAAACTAGTTCTGGTCTGTACAGTGTGTTTTACATATTATTACTCTATCTGATGTAACCCTGGATTATTACTCCTGTTTACCAAATGAAGAGACTCTGAGACTCTGAGAACTTTAGTTATGTATATTTTTGTGCAAGGCAATGGGGTTAAGTGGCTTGCCCAAGGCCACACAGCTAGGTAATTATTAAGTGTCTGAGGCCGGATTTGAACTCAGGGACTCCTGACTCCAGGGCCAGTGCTCTATCCACTGCACCACCTAGCTGCCCCTACTCTGAGAACTTTAGCAAAACTATTTTACCAACAAAGTAGTTATTAAGTAAAGGAATAGATTCTACCCTAAATCCACTACTGTTTGCACTATATACTTTATTCATGGCAAGATAGATAGGAAGAATCTTTTATATAATGTTATTATGCCAGATACTATTCTTAATGCTTTTTTCAAATAAGATCTCATTTGATCCTTATAACAAAAATCCTGGATTAGGGACATTTTTATTATTCCATTTCTGGTTAATAAAACTGCTCAAGTAAAAGTTAAGAGATCTGCCAAGGATCAGACAGGTAGCATGCGTCTGGGGTTAAACATTATTTCAGATCTTACTGACTCTAGGCTCATTTCTCTAAGCACTGCACCACTAGTGACTTGTAATACTCTGAAAAAATCTCTAAACAATTTATTTTCCATAAAATTAAAAGAGAATTGCATTCATAGACTATTTAAGGGTCTTATTACATTTTTATCAGCTTTTGCCAATAAAAATTTGTGTGCCATTAAAATGTTTCCTAACAATTATTGTTAATAAATTGCATCATGTATTTCAAGTTGTTTCCATTGTTCATGTATATTCACATATGCCTTGTTATCTTTAAGGATGCACTGAGTTACATCATCATGTCAATAGCTAACAGATGCTGGAGAAAAGAGCTTGGATTACACAAATTCAAGAAATTAGTGAGAAAAATTCATTAGAAGGATTAAAGCAAAGGATTATACTAGCAGTATACATTTCAGTGTACTACAGTATACATAAAAGGACCTATTTTACATTGAAAGAAATTTAAAGCTCCTATTTAACACCAATTAGATTTTTCATTCATGAATAAGCCAGTTCATTTCTTCTTTGATTTCATTTGGCCCTCATCCTAAATGATATATATTATTTGCTAACATCTTGAACTGTTAAAATCATGCCTAGCCTTTTTTCAAAAGGTAGGGGGTAGCATGTTCTCATGGGGGAAAACTAGGTATAGATATGTATTTTATGAATAAAAAACATGAAATAATTTCTGTTGCTTATTGGAAGATCTGGCTACATGTCTAGTTTTGGGGGCACTTTAGCACTGGAAAAGTAATATCCTTTCATTCATAAAGTAGGTTTCTCTTGCTTGATAAAATTCAGATCCAATTTTATAGCCTCTCCCTGGTCTTTCCTCTTCCCCAAATGTTCAAAATATGATTTGGCCTTAGTAAGTGCAGAATTCTTACTATATACCACAGAAAAAAGAAACTGAAGGTTTGGAATTTGTTTTCAAATAGAAGCAATGGAAAAAGACAATACTTAAAATTAGCTCTTCTCCAACTAATTACTAAATAAATGCATTGATTCCAAGTATAAATATAATCATTTGGCAACTAAAGGTTTTCAGACCTGACCTTTATTTTTCATTGCCATATTCTTATACTTCTCTATAGAGAACTATCTTATTTGTTCCTGCATATAACAAACCATCTTTTTTTTTCCTCCATGATTTTTAATTGACTATCCTTCATGTTAGAACTTCTATTTACTTAAGAGTCAATTTTGATCCTAGCTGCTGCATAAGATATTTTCTCGTCCCCCTAGATGCTGGTGCCATCTCTCTTATTAACTTACTAAATGTTTGACTCTGAGCAAGTCACTTAACACCTATTTGTCTCATCTCTAAATTGGAATAATAATAGCACCTACCTCACTATTTAAGATTGCTGTGAGGACTAAATGAGATAATAATCGTAAAGTATTTACCACAGACTTTGGTAATAAAGCATGTCCTTTAGAAATATTAGTTTAGCAAAGCGGAGTATAAAAAGGGAACCAATTTTTTTTTAAAGGAACCTATTAATTGTGTGCTAGGCAATGAAATTGTGTTCAAGACACATGCAAAGATAACTTAATGTTTGTTTTTACTTAATTACAACTATGATTGTCTGAACTACCATCTACAAATACTCTATTTTCCTTTATAAACAACCATATTTATTTAGAATCAGTTAAAGAAACTATGATTATTTAGTTTAAGGAAGAGATGAGTGATGAGAAAAAGGAAGTAATAAGAATGTCAGCTATTTTACATATAACTGTAGAACATTAGTTTCCTCAAAATTGGAAGTCTTTGAAGAAATAGTTATTTGACATGAATTCTAGGGTGAGAAATTCATTTTAATTGTAGGAATAATTGCATAGCTATTAAAGACTAAAATTCTATGATTACTTCTAGGGAGTTGTCAGAGAAAGTCAGAGATTAAAGCATTTTATCAAGTTTGCACAGTTATTGTGTGTGTCATAAATCTAATTTGAACCCATCTTTTTACATCAAATCCATTATCTATCACCCATAATGCCATACTGCTTTTGACATATACTAATTTTGCTTTCCAGACCATCTATGAAAGACTTGAGAAACTGAGATTTCGTTCATTACAAGAACTATTGCCCTTTCTTATCTGACCTTATAAGAACCTCTGTGCTCATTTTCTTTATGAAATGCCCTCTCTATCCTCTGCTGTTTTATTATTACTATTTAGAAATTATTTTCATCTTTTCCCATCCTCATTATCTAAACCAAATATTATCCATTAAGAGATGACAGACACTCAGAGAGATACTGTCCTGCCAGGCCCTATATTCCTATGCACAGTTGCTGTCAGCTGCTTGTTCAGTCTCCATTCACTTACTGTTCCTCTTACTTATCTGCTGCTCCTGGTACAAAAGAAAGAAAAATTTAATTAATGAGACTGTTCCCATCACATTGAGGGTATCCAAATCCAAAAAGAACCATAGAGAGATATGTTTCCTTTTCCCCTACATGGTACTGGGGACAAAGATTGTCTTCTCTCTATTCCAGTGACATTTAAATGTGATTCTCAATAGAAACAATTTCTTTTCATATCAATCTGTGGAGCTTCATCTTTACTTAATGTAATTAAACTTCCTTTTCTTAAAATTCTCCGTTTCCCTTTTGAAGCACTTAGTTGATTTCACTTTAATTATATAAGAGTAACATGGGACATTCTTTAAATTGATTTAAGTGCTTTTAAGGCAATTTTGATCATTTTAACAATAGGCAGCAAAGATATTTGCCCTTTCTGAATTATTACTTAAAACTTTCCTGACAAAGTCAGAAAAACCTTTTCTTCTTAGAAGCTAAGTCTTTTCAAATTTGCCTTTCAGCAACATTTGACTAAATTTTGTGAGGTGCCTGGATTTTCATGTTAATGACTGAAAGGAATTATAAAGGTTAATGATCCTTAGAAATTTGTAGAACCTATTTCTGCAAAACGCATTATTTTTCAGGACAATATTAATAGCACACATTTTAGGGCCTACTAATCTTTTGATTGAAACATCCAAAGTTTACCATGTCTAATACAAACCAACAGCATCTGAGTCTTTTATTTCAATCAGTTATTTCCCAGCAGATTTGTTGTTAGTTGTGAGTTTCATTCTGCTGGTAGAATATGTCCTAGCAATGATTGACAATACACTTGTCAGGGAATATACCATATGACTGCCTGCCAGACAAGATACCATGGCAACACCTGGTTAGAGAAAGTTGAAGAAATATTTTGTAGTTTTGCATTTGTTAGAACCACTGGACTGAAACAGAAATGTATTAATTAGAAGTAGATGTGACAGCTTGCAGCCGTTACTAAAATCAGGAAGACAACATCAGCACCTGTCAAGACTAAGGACTAAAGAAAGATGAATCAAACTCTATGAAGTGTGACATCAAACACAGTGCACTCCTATGTATCCCTAATTTATAAAATGTGTGAGGAAATGAAGTATTCGGTTATAATATAAATATTTTTAATCAGCATCTTACAAAAATAATAATAAAAAAATCATTACCTGTCAAGTTAAAAGGAGCTGAATTTAAAAACACATGTAAAAAGTTTCACAGTTCCAATCAAGAGCTGTCACCATGATTTTATATTGCAGGGTTTAAGAGATTCTCAACACAATGGTTGGAAGACTAAGGGAATTCAAGTGAGGTATCCTTATTTTTCTTTACCAAGGAAGTGATTTGACTTCATTTGGATCCTTACATAATAGAAACCTAAAAAGGAGAAACACATTTTCAAGTGTTTTTAAAATTTTGCACAAAGATTCTTAAAATATATATTTCTGATTATTTGTGAGAAATTTGAGGATTATTGAGATTTTATCCCATTAATTGATTAAAGAAAATTTTTGTTTGTTTTTGTTTTTTTAATGTTTCCATAAATATAGATTGTAAGGCTCTGGAATATTTGATATTTATTACTTGTGGAGTGACTTTTCTCACTTCATAAAAAGTAATGATTTTTTTGCTGTTTGATCAAATCATCACTTTTCCTATCACCTAAATATATCCCATTGATTGTGGAAATTCTACAGAGCAGTGGCAAGGAGTAAAATATTATCATACCATCAGAGAATTTAGCGATCAGAATTTATATATATATATATATATATATATATATATATACATATATATATATATAGTAGAATATTAGACATGAAACAGGAAAACCTGATTTCAAGTCCTTCCTCAAGCAAGTTGTAGTTGGACATCAGGCAAACAAAAAGTCATTCAGTTTCTCCAGAGATTGTGGATAATAATGGTATTTACTTCAAATTGCTGTTGTCAGGAACAAATCAGATAATCAGAAGTCTTTTGAAAACTTCAAATAATATATAAATATTATCTATCACCATCAGAATTATATTCATTATCAATGCCAACATCCTGCAGTTAATGCCCTTCATTTAAAAAGAGAAAATTGATATCCAGAGAAATTATTTGATATTAAGTAATTTCATTGTAGCATTAAAATACTTCACTGGAAATTCTTTCAGTTTTCAATTTACATGAGATGCTTTTATAGAATCTGAGATCACTGTTAATATGTTGTCCATTGATCTCAAAGAAGACCATTACATCAGGAAAGTGATGTAATGAGTTGCACATAAGACCGAGTAAAGTGAGAGGACTTTGTGCAAAGGTACCATTCTCATTATCCCACGTAGGCCTAATAGCCTGACATAAGCAAAATAAGGATGGTCAGTGATTATTAGGAGACTTTAACCTTTTAGAGTCAGTTCTTTTCCACATCACGAGAGCTCTTTGGAATTGTAGGTTGACAAATTTTCCCTATGGTTTATCTTCTGCTGGTTCAAGAATATTACCTCTAGTGACAGAATATGAAGACCCCCTAGACATTCCTCTTAATCATGATCCATTTCTGAAAATCAGCAAATAGAGACTGGATCCTATTCCATTATTCTTAGCTGGATTATTCAGTTAACTTGAGCCTGCTTGAGTTTGTTTTGGTGAAGAATAAAATGTATTAGCATCAATTACATTATTCATAGGTAAATCCCATGCTTTTTTGAGGAACATGAGTTTAGGCCTTAATCAAAATTAGATGGGCTTCAAAGAAGCATAGTCCCTGGGAGACAGTTATTTCAATATAATAAAAAACTTGGCTCTAACTGTCTCTCCTTTTATCAAGTTTTTTTTACAATAGAGAGTTATTATATTATTATTTGAAAATCAAATTATTATTTTATAGATGGAGAATAAAATATGTAATCTGACTAATCCTATGTCTAAAGTTTCCTATGCAAAGAATCAAAACTTCGATTTTGGAATCCCTTGAATGTTTTGGCCTGATAAACCAAAATTGAGGATACAATTCAAATTATCTACCTACATATAGATAGATAGATAGATAGATATAGATATTATATATCTGTGTGTGTATGTGTGTAGTATGTGCATGTATTTTAATTGACTTTTTCCAAATGAACTGGAATATGGCACATTAAATGTTTCTGGGTTTAATTCAATTCCAATCAGTTGTATTTTTTAACTAACCCAAGGGAAATTAGATTTTGAATAAAATATGGAAATAAAATAAATAAATAATAGATGGCAAATAGATAAACATAAATTAATCTTTTAAGAAACATTTCATTTTGAATTTTACAATTTTCCCCCTATTCTTGCCTCCCTCCTCCCACCCCCCAGAGAAGGTAGTCTGTTAGTCTTTACTTTGTTTCCATGGTATAAAATTACCTATTTTGAATGTGATGAGAGAGAAAATCATATCCTTAAAGAAGAAAAATAAAGTATAAGAAATAGCAAAATTACATAAATGGATAACTTTTTTCCCCTAAAATTGAAGGTAATAGTCTTTGATCTTTGTTCAAATTCCACATTTCTTTCTCTGGATAAATATGGTATTCTCCAATGTAGATAGCCCAAAATTGTCCCTGATTGTTGCACTGATGGAATGAACAAGTCCATCAAAGTTGATCATCACCCCCATGTTGCTGTTAGGATGTACAATGTTTTTCTGGTTCTGCTTATCTCACTCAGCATCAGTTCATGAACATCCTTCCATCCCTCTTGGTTCCTAATAGAGCAACAGTATTCCATGACATACATATACCACAGATTGTTAAGCTATTCCCCAATTGAAGGACATTTACTTAAATTTCCAATTCTTTGCAACCACAGGGCTGCTATGGCTATTTTTGTACAAGTGATGTCTTTACCCTTTTTCATAATCTTTTCAAGGTATAGCCCCAATAGTGGTATTGCTGGATCAAAGGGTATGCACATTTTTTTTTTGCCCTTTGTGTGTAATTCCAAATTGCTCTCCAGAAAACAGCTCTGCCAACAAAGTATTAGTGTCCCGTATATCCCACATCCCTTCCAACACTGATCATTGTCCTTTCTGGTCATGTTGACCAATCTGATAGGTGTAAGATGGTACTTAAGAGCTGCTTTATTTGCATTTCTCTAATCAGGAATGATTTAAAACAGTTTTTCATAGGACTATGGTTTGCTTTGAAGTCCTCATCTGTAAATTTTCTTTGAATATCCTTTGAACATTTGTCAATTGGGGAATGGTTTGGTTATCAATTTGACTCAGTTCTCTATATATTTTAGAAATGAAAAACAGTCATTTCTTAGCCATCATCCTACAGGTTCTATCTTCGATATAAAATATTGGATGAATTTGAGTCTTTGCAAATTAGTTGAATGTGTGTAATCCGTAGAATTGTTAGGGAAAATTCAGAGGGAAAAATGGGAATTTCAAGGAACCAATATGACTTCAACAAGAACTTTGTTAGGTTAAAAAGAATGTATGCAGATAATTTCTGCCTGTTTCCAGTCAAGCACATAGAAACTTTGATGCTATCTGGTCATATGGTAGCTCATTGTTGAAAAAATTGATATTTTAATATGCTATGATACGCCTTGCTAATTCACTTAACTTGTGACAAAGAGAGGAGATGGTACAATTCTGTATAAGACGAATAAGATTTTGGCAGGTACTCTGTTGTCTGTGACTTTTCGAATGCTATGATATAGGACCAGTGAAAAGAAAGGGGTCACATTTTTCAACTCTTATATAATCATGGTACTTCATGACTCAAAATAGGTGACTAGCACAGTGTTCTGTTTGTTTTTCCATTACCTATTCATTTATTTTTGTTTGTCAGTTTGTGTCTTTGATCTATTTACTGATATTAATTGAATGAGTACCACCTGACCCAACAGATATCTAGATTATATTGATAGATCTGAATCTGTAGTGATCTTAAAAGAGCTGAGTTAATAGAAACAGTCGGCATAGGCATAGGCAAGGAATCCTCCCATAATGAAGAGAGAGACTACTGCGGAGATATTCAGTCTTCAATATGTAGTGAGACAATAGACACTGCTAGTGAGAAATTACTAATTAATTATGTCACGTATCTATTTTTTGTCATTTATGTATTTTAGCTTTCATTTTTCCTTTGTATTTTGAGTTTTAAATTAGCTCCTTACCACAAGATCCTCCTCCATACCTTGAGAAAGTAATGTGATGCCAGTTATACAAGTAAAACAAATATCATATACAAAACATGTCACAAAAATTCCATATTTCCCATAATGCAAAAAAAACCAAGAAAACAAAGAAAAGTTATGCTTCCATCTATATTCAGAGTCAATCCATTCTCTTCCTTAAGGCTTATATCATTTTTTTGTTATGATGGGTCCCTTGAGATTATTTTTATAATGCTTTTCATTGGAGTAGCTAAATTTTTATTTTTTTTTGTTTTTTTTACAGTTGATCATCTTTACAAATTGTTATTATGTGTGTTTTTTTGGTTCTGCTCACTTCACTTTGCATAAGCCCATATAAATTTCTCCTGTTTTCTTTCCTGAAACTATTACCTTTATAATTTCTTATCATATAATAATATTCCATACCAATTACATACCACAACTTCTTCCAGCATTCCTCAACTGATGTGAATCTCCTTAATTTGTAATTCTTTGATACCACAATTATTGTTCTTAGTAAACTGTATGTTTAGATTTGTAGTCCTCTATTAGTTTCAAATGGTTGACCAGAATATTCAGACTGATTCTCAAGTCTCAAAAGTGCACTTATACCTTAGGTGCTGATGACTTGCTCCCCTATGTTTTGAGCAGCTTGACTTAGTCCTGCCTATTGTACCAGGGCTTGCAATATGGCTTTATGTTGGACTAAGAGTAAAGAGTCTCCTGTTAGCTTCCCTGCAGCCTTTCTGTGCTTGGCTTTGCTACCTTTTTAACCAAATGAGCCAGACTTTTCCTGAAATTCCTCCAAATATCTTGCACTTGAAAACAATTTAACTGAGTGTTTAGGGTCTTCTTTTGAATTTGTTTCTGAAGGAAACTGGGAAAAGATCACAAAACTCTCTGCATTTTCTCTATCATATCTGAGCCAAAGTTTTTAAATAACAACTCTCCTTATTTCCTTTTATATTTTTGTTATTTATTCTGAGCTATGGGGTAACAAAGAACAGAAGAAATAACAAGGAAGACAGGAAGAGCTACAGTGACTTCCTAATTGCAAGCATGTTGTAAACCAAATGGAGTCTTTAAAATTTGCATGAGTTCCCCCTGTTCTGGCAAAACAACAACTGCACCAACAACAACAGGGTGAAATCCAAGATAAAAGTCTGTGGTTTTTTTTTTGGGGGGGGGTGGTTGACTAGGTAATGGGGTTAAGGGGCTTACCCAAGGCTGCACAGCTAGGTAATTATTAAGTGTCTGAGGTCAGATTTGAACTCAGGTACTCCTGACTCCATGGCTGGTGCTCTATCCACTGCACGACCTAGCCACCCAGGTCTGTTTATTTTATGGCCATCAGTGCTCTTTGGTAAAAATGATCAAAAGGGTTTCCATTGTGTGCTAAACTGGACCAGGAAAGAAAATTGCTTGGGTGCCTGTCATGTTCTGTTAATAATTAGATTGTAATCTAGCAGGCAGTGGATTATCAAATTCTTTCATATAACATCCAGCAAGAGTATTTGCATTTTATAATTTTGTTATTCTTTGTTTTGATGAAGAAAAAGTTATTCCTAGGACCTAAGATTGTTTATAAGAGGTGACAGTTGCCATACAAGACAATAGTTTTTTATCTAGTTTATTCTAGTGGAAACAGGTAGCAAAAGACACATAGAGACACATCTTTTTTTAACTCTCTTGGGAAGATAGTCACATGCAGAAATAAATTCAAATTCAAAATAAGTGCAAATTTGTTAAGATTCTGTTATCTTTATTTTTTAATTTAATATTTATTCTCATTTGTACAAATAATGTTTTTTGCATTAATAAAATATTCTTGTTTATGAGTAAATGAAATACCACCTCCCCCCATAAATATGGACTAGCTTGAGTTATAAAGTAAAGGGGAGAGAAAAAAAAATTAAAAAATAATATTAATGATTGTAGGTATGACCAGGTGGCGCAATGGACAGAGCACCAGCCCTGGAGCCATGAGCACCCGAGCCCACATCCAGCCCCATACACCCAACAAGCACCCAGCCGTGTGACATGAAAGCCACCCGAAACCCACTGCCCCACAAAAAGCAAAAAAAAAAAAAAAGACACAAAATAAAATCAAATAGTAATAATAGTAGGTGTGGCTAGGTGGCAAACAGAGCATTGGCTTTTGAGCCCTGTGAATGAAAATATGCTTCCCCCTCTGCTATGAGGCGGAGGTGGAGGGGGGCCCTGCTGTTCTATGGGGGCCCTAGACTGCGATCAGGATCTGAATGTGGTCAGACCCCAGAGTCCTGTTCCAGGGGCAGAGGACAGAGCTCTGCAGTCTCTCTCTCTTCACTCCCCTCCCTAGGTTCAATAGGCTCATGCCCTGGGGGCTCCTGCTTACCGGCTCCACCTGCTTCTGTTCCTGGATCTGGGCTGTGCTGGCCAAGCTGCTTGCTATGTGCCCTGAGGGCTTGGTTTCATGTGCTCGCTTTGGCAGAGGTCCCCTAGCTGTTCCCCCACTTTGTGCCCAGTGCTCCCCAGGGTGTAGCTCAGGAAACTCCCCTGCTGCTGTGAGTCATGGCTCCCAGCGCCCTGGGGCTGCCTCCGGGAGGCTGAAGTTCTTTAGCTCTGGCAGGCCACCCCTCTGGCAGGCTGCCCCTCCTACCCCCGGGGAGCAGAGCCTTTCTGCGCTTTTCCAGGTTACCTTGAGTAGGAGATCTGCCTCACTGGATCCCTCTGTCGGTTCTGTCTCTTGAAAGTTTAGAGTCCTTAGCTTATGAGTTTTATGAGAGAGCACCTAAGACAAGATCCTTTCTTGTTGCCATCTTGGCTCTGCCCTATCGATTCTGTTATCTTTAACTGTACAATGTCTCTGAACTCTCAAAATCTACCATCTTCCTTCATCCTCACCTAGCCCCTAATCCATCCCTATGTTATCTACCATTGGTTAAATTTTATTTCCTAGAGTCTAGCAATGCTCTCCATAGAGTAGAGACATATAATAAATTTTTGCTGCATCTAATTTTTTGTTTTATACTTTTAAAATTTATATCTCTTATCTTATATCATCTTCTTTTTTGATATAGCCATTTTTCAGTTTCTCCTCAGTGAGACATCCCTTAGAACAACAAATGAAAAAAGAATGAGGGATGGAAAGGGAGTATTTTATCAAAATTAACCAATCCATCAATATAAATTGACAGTATACAGAATGTTTCTTATCAATAGTTCCCCATATAAGAAAAGACTGGAGAGAGGACCAACGTTTTTATCTTCTTTGTGATGTCAGCCTTAATCTATATGTTTAACTATGTTATCATTGTCCTGTTTATATTGCTGTCATAACTGTAATTATAGTTTTGTTTATTTTGCTTAATCCATCCTATGTCAAATATTGCTTTCTATATTTTATTATGACTATAGAATAATCTTTAAAATTGAGTAATTTCAGTGTCCTATTTCTCTGCTTTGGGTTTCAGAAAATTACTAGGATAAATCCCCAATGAGTAATGGATAATTCCTCTAACAAAGTTATTTTATATCAATTTAGCCAAATTTCAGTACTACTTCTGTTATTTTAAATTGCCCTTTTTAATAGATGAAACACACCCTAATAGAATTATTCCCTTCTAGGAAAAGCAAAACTTACAAAAATAATCAAAGAAATATTCAGTGAACATGTATTCTAGAGGGAAAAAATATAAAAAGCAACTGATAAGTTCAATAATAGGAAAATATGAAAAATGTGGTGTGTTAATGTAATAGAATATATTAGTACATTTTAGATCAAATATGAGGAACATAAAGAAATGTGGAAAACCCTTTATGAAATAATGGGAAGCAAACACAATAGAAGTATAAAATACACATTAGCTATTCTGATATTAGAAGAAACAAATGAAGACAAATGAATTTTCTGATGGTATTAATAAGAAATAAATAATAGTGGAATTCTTTATATATATATTGAAAGTAATTAACTAAATTACATTTAATGATCTAGCTAGGAGAAGATCACTAACCAAGAAGGTCTGTCTCTTGGGACTGTGGGTGAACCAGGAGATGAGAGCAAAAGATCAGCTCTGGGGAAGGAAGCTAGCAGAGGCTAGATGGTCAGTCTCAGTTAGGGTGAATTGAGTAAGTGGTGGGTACAAGATTCAGGTTTAGCTGCAAAGTCTCTGGCCAGGGGGAGAAGAGCTACTGGAGGGTGAGTTCCAGCACAGAATCTTAGAGCCCACCTGAAGAACAACCAGATGGGCCAGGGACTTGAGCTCCATATTTTCAGCCGAGCACTTTGCCCAGAACAAACAATACGCAAGCCCCCACTCCCACCTACTCAGGGCAATGGAGTTCACTGAAGGAAAAGAGATTTACTCCCTCCAGTATTCAAGGTCAAATCAAACTCTGCTGCTGATGACCTCACTCCAGAGAACACAACTAACATGCCCTACTGGTTGGCCCTGGGAATTACTAAGTCAAGTGAACAAAAGCCTCTAGGATCCTCAAAAGCAAACCTCAGAGAGCCAGCTGACACCCCCCAACACAAGATGAAAAAAGTCCAAAGAACAGGGGTGCTCATGGAGAAGTACTTATCCCTAACACATCCTAAAATAGAGAGTTCTAGTACTACTGAGGAGAATATGAATTGGTCTCCAGCCAAGAAAGACTTCCTTGAAGAAATCAGGAAGGAATTTAAAAACCAATTGGAAAAATTGGGAAAAGAAACTCATGATAAAATTAACATATTGCAAGAGAAAATTAACATCTCACAACAAGAACACCAAATTGCTAGTATCATAAATGAAAAAAGGTGAACTCACCACCAATGAGGAAGAAATTAAATTAATAATTTGGGAAATATACTGCCCAAATCTATGCTGATAAATTTGACAATCTAAGTGAAATGGATGAATATTTACAAAAATATAAGTTGCCCAGATCAAATGAAGAGGAGATTAAAAACGTAACCCTATCTCAGAAAAAAAAAAATGAATTCAACAAGCCATTATTAAACCACCTAAGAAAAAAATCTCCAGGACCAGATGGATTCACAAATGAATTCTTTCAAATATTTTAGGAACAATTGGTTCCAACTATATATAAACTCTTTGGAAAAATAGGTGAAGACAGAACTCTGCCTGACTTTTTTATGAAACCAATGTGGTGCTTGATACCTAAACCAGGAAGTGTTAAAATAGAGAAAGAAAATCATAGACCTATCTCCAAATTTTAAATAAAATCTTAGCAAAAGGATTACAACAAGTTATCAATAGGATAATACCTTATGATCAAGCAGGATTTATCCCAGAAAAGCAGGGTTTGGTCAATATTAGGAAAACTGTTATTATTATTAATTATATCAATAACATACCTATCAGAAATCTTATGATCATATCAATAGATGCTGAAAAAGCTTTTCATAAAATACAGCACCCATTCCTACTAAAACACTAGAGGGTGCAGAAATAAATGGCTTATTCCTTAGAATAATAAGCAGTATCTATATGAAACCATCAACTAGCATTATATGCAATAGAGATAGGCAAGAAGCATTCCCAATAAGATCAGGGGTGAAACAAGGATTCTCATTATCACCACTACAACTTTATATCTTATTAGAAATGTTAGCCTCAGCAATAAGAAATGAAAAAGAAATTGAAGGAATTAGAGTAGGGAATAACTCTCACTCTTTGAAGATGACATGATGGTATACTTAGGGAATCCCAAAAAGTCATATAAAAAAACTACTAAAAATAATTAGCAACTTTAGCAAAGAAGCAGAATAAAAAATAAAGCCTCATAACTCCTCAACATTTCTATATATGACTACCAAGATACAGCAGAAAGCTTGATAGAGAAATCTGATTCAAAGTAGCCTCAGAAAAAATAAAATGCTAGGAGTCTACCTACCAAGGCAGACTCAAGAACTTTTCTTTTTATTAGTTTTTTTGTTATTAAACCTTTTATTTGAGTTTTTGACTTTTTCCAATTTTTCTCCCAATATTACTTCCCTCCACCCACCCACACAGGAAAAGCAATCTATCATTTTTTACTTTGTTTCCATGTTGTACATTGATCCAAATTGAGCGTGATGAGAGAGATATCAAATCCTTAAGGAAGAGACAAAGAGTCTTAGAAATAACAAGATCCGACAATAAGATATCTGATTTTTTTCGCTAAATTAAAGGAAATAGTCCTTGAACTTTGTTCAAACTCCATGGCTCTTTATCTGGATACAGATGGTATTCTCCATTGAAAACAGCCCAAAATTGTCCCTCATTGTTGCACTGATAGAATAAGCAAGTCCATCAAGTTTGAACATCACCCCCATGATGCTTTTAGGATATACAGTGGTTTTCTGGTTCTATTCATCTCACTCAGCATCAGTTCATACAAATCCCTCCAGGCTCCCCTGAACTCCCATCCCTCCTGGCTCCAAATAGAACAATAGTGTTCCATGACATACATATACCACAGTTTGATAAGCCATTCCCCAATTGAAGGACACTTACTTGATTTCCAATTACTTGCACCACAATCAGGGGCTGCTATTAATATTTTTGTACAAGTAATGTTTTTACCATTTTTCATAATTTCTTCTGGGAATAGACCCAGTAGTGATATTGCTGGGTCAAAGGGCATGCTCATTTTTATGGCCCTTTGGGCGTAGTTCCAAATTTCTCTCCAGAAAGGTTGGATGAGTTCACAGCTCCACCAACAGTATAATAGTGTCCCAGATTTCCCACAACCCTTCCAACAATGATCATTATCCTTTCTGGTAATATTGGCCAGTCTGAGAGGTGTGAAGTGGTACCTCAGAGAAGTTTTAATTTGCATTTCTCTAATAATTAATGATTGAGAGCAATTTTTCATATGGCTATCGATTGCTTTGATCTCCTCATCTGTAAATTGCCTTTGCACATCCTTTGACCATTTGTCAATTGGGGAATGGCTTTTTGTTTTAAAAATATGACTCAGTTCTCTGTATATTTTAGAGATGAGTCCTTTGTCACAGTCATTAGTTGTAAAGATTGTTTCCCAATTTATCACATTTCTTTTGATCTTGGTGGCAGTGGTTTTATCTGTGCATAAGCTTTTTAATTTAATGCAATTGAAATCATGTAGTTTTTTTGGGGGGGGTGTTCTCCATCTCTCTTCCTTAGTCATAAACTGCATCCCTTTCCATAGATCTGACAGGTAAACTCATCCTTGTTTTTCTAATTTGCATATATTATTGTTTTTTATGTTTAAATCCTGTAACCATTTGGATCTTATCTTGGTAAAGGGTGTGAGGTGTTGGTCTATTCTAAGTTTCTTCCATACTAACTTCCAGTTTTCTCAGCAGTTTTTATCAAAGAGAGAGTTTTTATCCCAATAGCTAGACTCTTTGGGTTTATCAAACACCAGATTTCTATAATCATTTCCTGCTAATGAACCTAGTTTAGTCCACTGGTTCACCACTCTATTTATTAGCCAATACAAAACAGTTCTGATGACTTATGCCTTATAATATAATTTTAGATCAGGTAAGGGTAAGCCTGTTCTTTTGCACTTTTTTCCACTAAATTACAGGGAATTCTCAACTTTTAATTTTACCATATGAACTTATTTACAACTTTTTAAAACTTAGTAAAGTAATATTTTGCAATTTTGATTGGTAGAGCACTAAACAAGTAATTTATCTTTGGTAGAATTGTCATTTTAATTATATTAGCTCAGCCTATCCATGAGCAGTTGATATTTGCCCAGTGATTTAGATCTGATTTGATTTGTGTGAAAAGAGTTTTATAACTGTTTCCAAAAGAATCTGAGTCTGCCTTGGCAAATAGACTCCCAGGTGTTTTATATAGTCTAAGTAAACTTTGAATGGGATTTCTCTTTCTAAGCTCTTCCTGCTGTATCTTGGTAGACATATATAGAAAAGTTGAAGATTTATGAGGGTTAATTTTATAAACTGCAACTTTGCTATATTTGCTAATTGTTTCCAGTAGTTTTTTGGAGGATTACTTGGGATTCTCTACCTAGACCATCTTGGCATCTGAAAAGAGTGAGAGTTTTGTCTCTTCCTTCCCAATTCTAATTCCTTCAAATTCTTTTTCTTCTCTAATTGTGGAAACTAATATTTCTAATATGATATTGAATAGTAGGGGTGATAATGGGTACCATTGTTTCACCCCT
The DNA here is from genome assembly GCF_037893015.1 of Macrotis lagotis. Classification (NCBI taxonomy): domain Eukaryota; kingdom Metazoa; phylum Chordata; class Mammalia; order Peramelemorphia; family Peramelidae; genus Macrotis; species Macrotis lagotis. Next base: position 101,130,506 of record NC_133662.1, on the reverse strand, counting down.
GCTCTTATTGGGACTGCCTCTTGTTGATGGTTTCAGATAGATACTGCTAATTATTATAAGGAACAGTCCATTTATTCCTACACTCTCTAATGGTTTTAGTAGGAATGGATGCTGTATTATGTATTTTTCAGCATCTATTGATATGATCATATAATTTCTGATAGGTTTGGTGTTGATATAATTGAGTATTCTAACAGTTTTCCTAATATTGAACAAATTCTGCATTCTTGGGATAAATTCTACGTGATCATAATGTATTATCCGCTGATAACTTGTTGTAATCATTTTGCTAAGATTTTATTTAAGATTTTTGCATCTATATTCATTAGGGTGATAGGTCTCTAATTTTCTTTCTCTGTTTTATCTCTCCCTTGTTTATGTATCAGTACTGTATTGGTATCATAGAAAAAGTTAGGCAGAGTTCCAACTTTCCCTATTTTTCAGAAGAGTTTATATAGAATTCAATTGATTTTTTCCTTAAATGTTTGGTAGAATTCACTTTTGAATCCATAAGGCCCTGGAGATTTTTTCTTAGGGAGTATAATAATTGCTTGTTGAACTTCTTTTTCTGAGACAGGGTTCTTTAGGTATTTAATCTCCTCTTCATTTAACCTGAGCAATTTATATTTTTGTAACTCTTCATCCTTTTCAGTTACATTATCATATTTATTGGCATAGAGTTGGGCAAAATAATTTCGAATGATTATTTTACTTTCCTCCTCCTTGTTGGTAAGATAACCTTTTTAATTTATGATCCTAGCAATTTGGTTTTCTTCTTTTTTGTAATCAAATTGACCAGAGGTTTATCAATTTTATTGTTTTTTCATAAAACCACATTTTGGTTTTATTTATTAAGTCAATAGTTATTTTGCTTTTGATTTTATTAATATCTCCTTTAATTTTTAGGATTTCTAATTTGGTATTTAATTGGAGATTTTTAATTTGTTCTTTCTCTAATTTTTTTAGTTGCATATTTAGTCCATTGATTTCTTCTTTTTCTAATTTATTCATGTAAGCATTTAAAGATATAATATATCCCCTGAGAGCTGATTTGAATGAATCCAATAGATTTTGGTATGTTGTTTCATTATTGTCATTATCTAGGATAAAATGAATAATTCTTTCTATAATTTGTCTTTCAGTCCACTAATTGTTTAAATAGAGGTTATTCAGTTTCCAGTTGGTTCTGGGTCTATATCTCCTTGGCCTAAATTTGGATGTGACTTTTATTGCATTGTGATCCAAGAAATATGTATATGCTATTACTGCCTTTCTGCAGTTGATTATTAGGTTTTTTATGTCCATGTACTGCAGAGAAAAATGTATAATCCTTTGTATCACAATTCAGCTTCCACCATAGGTCTACCATATCTAGTTTTTGTTAGAAACTATTTAACTCCTTAGCTTCTTTCTTGTTTATTTTATGATTTGATTTATCTAGATCTGAGAGCTGGAGGTTGAGGTCTCCCACTAGTAGAGTTTTGCTTTCTATGTCTTCCTGTAGTTCTTTCAGCTTCTCCTCTAAGTATTTGGATGCTTTCCCATTGGGTGCATATATATTCATTATTGAAATAACTTATTGTCTATGGTACCTTTTAAGAGGATATAGTTTCCTTCCTTATCTCTTTTAACGTTGTCTATTTTTGCATTTGATTTGCCTGAGATATGGATTGCTACCCCTGCTTTTTCACTTCAGCTGAAGCAAAATATATTTTGCTCCAGTCTTTTACCTTTACTCAATATATATCTCTCTGCTTCAAAAGAGTTTCTTGTAAGCAGCATATTGTAGGATTCTGATTTTTAATCCACTCTGCTACTCACTTATGTTTTAAGGGAGGGTTCATCCCATTCACATTCAAAGTTATGATTGCTAATTCTTTAATGCCCTCCAAGCTATCTTCCCTCTGTTTGTATTTTCCTCCTTTCAGCTCCTTTTTCCGTATTCCCCAATATTTTGTTTCTGAATATCACTCCCTTCAGTGTGTTTTCCCTCCTATATCACCCCCTCCCCTTTCTTTCCACTTTCCTTTTTTCCTTTAACCTTCCCTTCCTTTTGTTAGTTCCCCTTTCTTCCCCACTCCTGCTCCCTTTCTCCATCCCCCCTATCCTTTTCCCTTTTTGATACTTGAAAGGTTAGATGTTTTTTAAGTTAACTGATCATGTGTGTAAGTTGACTTTAAGCCAAGTCTGATGAGAAGAAGATTCAAGTGTTTCTCATCTCCTCCCTTCTTCCCATCTATTACCATAGGTATTTTGTATCTCTTAGTGTATTCAGATTTACCCCATTCCATTCTCTCCCTTCTCCTGCCTTCTTCCTGTCCCCATTTTTAAGTAGGTAGTGCTTTAAAATTTTTTTCTATCTGAGTCATACAAAATTCTGATTAACTGTCACTTCTAGCTAAGTACATTCTCACTAATAGAGTTAAAATAGTTATTAGAGTCTTTCTCCCAAGTAGGGTTAAAGCCAGTTAGATCCCATTGGATAGCAGTCTCATGAATAGGTCATGAATGTCTATCAATTCTGGTTAGGTATATTATCTCTGTGAGAATTGCATTTCTAAAAATTTATGAGAATCTTTGTTTTCCCATGCTAGGATATAGCCAGTTTCAACTTATGGGATAGCAGTTTTTTATTTTACCACTCCCCCCCCCCTTTTTTTACCTTTTCATGTTTCTCTTGAACCTCCTGTTTGATGTCCAAATTTTCTATTTACCTCTGGTCTTTACATCATGAATTTTTGGAATTCTTTCATTTCATTAAATTTCCATCTTTTTTCCCTGGATGAGAAGGCTCAGCTTTGTGGGATAGTGGATTCTTGGTTGCATTCCAAGCTCCCTTGCTCTTCAAAATAACTCATTCTAGGCCCTTCAATTCCATAATGTTGATGCTTCCAAGTCCTGCATAATCTTTACTGTGCCTCCTTGATATTTAAATTGTTCCTTTCTGGCTGATTGCGGGATTTTCTTTTATCTGATAGTTCTGGAATTTGGCCACAACATTCCTTGGTGTTTTAATTTTAGGATCTTTTTGCTGGAGGGGATCAATGTATTATTTCAATAACTACTTTTCCCTCTGGGTCCATGATATCAGGGCAATTTTCCATCACTAGATCCTGTAATATTAAGTCCAGGCTCTTTTTCTCTTCAATGTTTTCAGGAAGTCCAATAATTCTTAGTTGACTCTCCTCGACCTATTCTCAAGGTCAGTGGTATTGCAGATGAGGTATTTTACATTTTCTTCTATTTTTTCTATTTTTTGATTTTGATTGACATGCTTTTGCTCTTTCATGAAGCCATGAGTTTCTCCAGACTCCATTAATTTTTTTTTTTTTAGGGAGGAGTGTTCTTTATTAACCTTTTGCAAATCCTTTTCTTGTTGGTCAATTCTACTTTTGAAAGAGGTTTCCATTTGCCCAATTGAGGATCTGAGAGATTTATTCTCATTTTGTATATATGTCTGATTGTATTTTCTTTTTTTTTAGTTTTTTTTTAATGTGAGGCAAAAGGGGTTAACTGGCTTCCCCAAGGCCACACAGCTAGGTAATTATTAAGTGTCTGAGACTGTATTTGAAGCCATGTACTCCTGACTCCAGGGCTGGTGCTTTATCCACTGCACCACCTAGCTGCCCCATGATTGGATTTTCTAAGGATTTGTTTTCTTTTTGCAAGGTTTTAATTGTCTCTCCCAAATTTTCCAGTTGATTTTTAAACTCCTTCCTTATTACTTCAAGGAAGTCTTTCTGTGCTGGAGACCAGACCATATTCTCCTCAGAGCTTCTAGGTCTCTCTGAGTTAGGGTCTTTTTCTTCCAAGAAATTTTCTATGGATGCACTTTTCCACTGACCCTTCTTCATTTTGCTAAAACTTTGAGTTGGTGAGCGACTGGTTCACAGGGGTTTGGGATCACTAGAGGCTTTAATCACTGAGTGCAATTTTTATGGCTGGTCAGTAGGAGGTGCTGTTTGCTTTCTCTGGAGTGTGTGTGACCTTGATTGAGGTCTTCTCCCTTAGCTTGAAGGGAAGGTACTGAATCCTTTTGCCTTCAATCACTACCTTTAGACTGGAGTGAGGTCATTCCTCTCCCTATTGTCAACTCTGCTGGCTCTTCTGCTCACACACCTGTCACTGAGGCAGAAGTATTCTGCTATTGTTTGTTCTGGGAAGAGGCCTCAGCTGCAGTGGAGGTATGGACTCAGAGTTCCTCAGACCAGAGAGGCCTACGATGGTGTCTGCAGCTCTCCTGCTCTGGAATCCCCCACCCCACCCCCACCCTGTTGGCAAGCTCCAAGTTTCAGAGCCAACAGCAGTGCCTCTGCTCCCCAGTTGACTCAAGTCCCTGCAGTCTAGCCTCACCGCTGATCCAGCACGTCCATCTCTTGGGCCCTCAGGCTCCCTGGCTCCAATTCAGCCATTAATCTGGTTGATCCTGGGCTGATATGCCCTCTGTGTTCTGACTCAGCCGCCTGCACTCATCCAGAGCTGCAATAATGGTGTAAAGTTTTAAAACTCAAAACAAATAAATTTTTTCTTTAAAAATATTGATGTTTGGGTGGCTAGGCAGCATAGTGGATAAAACACCGACCTGGGAGTCAGGAGTGCCTGGGTTCAAATCTGTTCTCAGACACTAAATAATTACCGATCTGTGTGGCCTTGGGCAAGCCACTTAACCCCATTTGCCTTGCAAACACCTAAAAAAAATTGACGTTTAATAATATTTTAAGATATCATTTCTATTGACTTTTTTCTGAATCTCTTTAAGATTTCTAGAACTGTCTTTCAAAAAATGTTCCTCTTTTCCCCCAATCAATACCCTGACAAATTATTTCAATGGGGGAGTTTGTAATTGAATTATAGTTCTTTGAAAGTATCAGAAAATTTATGCCAGTTGTTTTCTGGTCATTCCATTTCCTAATTGCAAACATGATAGATACTTTAATATATATTATTTTTGTGTAAAATATGGTAGCAATATCAGATTTTTCTTAGGTGCTCAGTATTTACTCTGATGGAGTCATGCATAAGTATCAATATTCCTAATCACAGGATAATTTTGAAATTTTGTCATCAAAGCAACCTGCCAGAGATCTCTTTTTTTTGTTCAGAGTAGACCTCTTTGAAAAGACAGGGGAAGAGAATAAGTAGAAAAGACTATATAAATTCCTGGATGATCCAAATTAATGTCTGGGGACAACTTGTCTTTGTTTGGTATGTTTTGTAAAAAAAATGTTTTCTCTGATTTTAAAACATGTTGCGTTTCAATGATGAGTAGCTATTCAGTCCATTAATATTCATTTATCATGCTTACTCTATCCTCACTAAGCTAATCCTGCAGATAAATTAATGAAATAAATATGACCTTGGCATCCAAGAGTCATCTTCTGATTATGGGTTGGTGGTGTGTGCAGTACAAGTAAATAAATATGTACATTCAAGGGAACCAATAAGCTTAATTGAGTTGGGAGTGTGTGATATGGACTGACCTATAGCTCAGAAAAATCATTTTGGCAGCTGAATTGTAAAGATTGGGATGGGAGAAACTTGGGGCATGGAGGTCAGTTTAAGTTTATTACAATAGTTCAATTAAGAAATTATGGGAATATGAGCTACAATTTTGTGAACATAAAGATGAAATATATTGTGAAGACAGAAATAACAATATCTGGCAAATCAGTGGATATGAAATATAACTTCAATTGTTTTGTCAAAGATGACCACAAGCTTGTAAGGTTTTGTGACTAAAAAGATTGTGGTACCATAGACTATAACACAAATTTGGGGAACAGACAAAAATTTATTTTATTTTAAGTAGGGAGAATTCTTCATTTGTAGTTACATAACTGGTCAGCTCCTAATACAACATATGTTTGCTAAAGTTTGATCAAAGGAACAAGGTTAATGTTTTATATAGACAAAACTTTTTAATTTATCTTTTTAACATAGATGAAATATAAGATTCACAAAGCAAGGAATTTGTAAGAAGAAGCACAAGAATGGATCAAAGACATTAAAATATCTTCATTAAAATATAGGTTGTTGTCATATCAAGAAAAAGGAAAGTAAATGAATGACTAAAGTATTTCACTGATACTTATCTCTTTAAGGCTGGTAAAAAGCAAAAGTGTTCTATTGCATGTTTGTCCCTTTGTAGAAATGTTTTGCCCAAATCTACATGGCCAGCAGGTAAGAGATGGATTGTGCTTAAGGTTACTGAAGGAAAAGAACTACATGTATCACTCATTTTCAGTTTTAGTAAATTTTTCTTCACTTGTGTTTTATTCTTCCTGACCCCATTTGTAGTTTTCTAAGCAAAGATAAATTTAGTAGATTTTCTGTCTCATTTTACATATGAAGAAACTGGGGAAATAAATTTAATTGACTTCTAAAATAGACTACAAGCATATTTACTTTCTTAAACTCCAAAATTTTACATAGATAACTTTCATATAAATACATAATTTCATCCATAAAATATATCCCCATATAGTTTTAACTCTGATGTCTCTCTGACAACTTAGTCCCACATTTCAAACTTTCCATTAATATTTTACTTATAGCTTTACTAGGACATTCCTCCATGACCCATCTGGTGAACTTCTCCCTGGATGTTTTGTACTTCTAATTCCATTTATCTTCTAATTCCACTGTTGTTGCTGCTACTTAAAATTTTGCTATCATTCTCTTAGTTACTAAGGAAACCCTTAATTATTTCCAATACTTCTCCCCATACTCTGTCACATGATATCAATGGTCAAGTCTTTTCACTGCTGCTTCCAGAATTCCAGCATTAGCTTACCTTTTCCTTTCCATTGTTTCAACATTAACTCAAGTTTGCAAGTTTTCAAGTATTGGATAATATATTGGAAAGCACAAATTGTATAATCCTGGAAATTAAAGATTAGAAGAAATATCAGAGGTCATCTGATCCAATCAGTACCTATCACCAATACCTTCTAAAATTTTGCTGGTAAATGGCTAAATATCATGTGCTTGAAGACATCTAGCAAGAGCTTCAGCATTTTATAATATAGTCTGCTTTAGAGAAATTGTTCAAATTATTAAGAAACTTAAATATGGGACCTAGACACGAAATTTTAAGGACTTAGCAGCATATTCTTTAAACTCCTTATTTTCCCAGTTGGCAATGGTCTTTCCACTACACTCTCAAATGTAACTTTTGGCTTTTTTTCCACTGCATTATTAGACAATAAAATAAGAAGTCTATAAAGTAATGACAGTAGTCTTCTGTTTATAGACAGTGATTACAAAAAAGAGAAATGTGATGACATTTTAAAATAAATATGTCTTTTAAGTCTGCTTGTCTCAGTTTCCTCATCAATAAAATGAATTGGAGAAGAAAATTACAACCACTCCAGTATCAAAGGTGTCACCAAGAGAGGAAAATGACTAAAATGACTGAATAATATAAATTTATGTGTATATATACATATGTTTATGCATGTGTACATACATCTATTGTTTATAAACTTACAGTATTTTTATTCATTGTGAAAAACTGCAAGCTTCAATGAACCAAAATCACATAAAATTTAGAATCCTTTAATTGGTCTGTCTCAGCCAGCCCAATTTCTATAGAAGAGGAGGAAGGGGGGGAAATAGGGAAAGAAAGAGAAAAAAGGAAGCAAGGGGCAGACAGAGACAGAGAGGCATAGAGAGAGGGAGAGATGGGGATTGAGAGAGAGAGAGAGAGAGAGAGAGAGAGAGAGAGAGTTATATTCCTTTGTCCTTTTTCACAAAACCAAAAGAATTGTAATATCATAGCTTATATCATGTAACCATACTCAGCTCACTTTTTAAACTTGTACTTATTGAACTCACTACTATAAAAATGAAAATCACTGAGAATCATAAATTTAGTTAATCCAAGAAATATTTCCTTCCCTACCCCCATATCCACTAAGTTTCCAAGTCATGAATCTATTAACATCTCCATAGCTCTTTCTTCAGTCCCCTTCTCTTTATTCCAACTGCAATTTGCCTAGTCTAGACCACTGAAGAATTTATTCTGGACTATTTCAATAGCTTCCTAATCAGATTCCTTCAATTCAAACTCTTGGAATTCATAGATTGATTCAAGACACAATTCCAACATCATTTATCTCAAGACACCTCTACTGCTTCCTCCTACTTTTTTGCACCCACCATTATTACATGTGTTTATTTATACATTAATGGCACTAGGTGGCACAGTGGCTAGTATTGACCTTGGAGTCAAGAGGGTAGGCATTTACATACAGCCTAAGACATTTGATACTTTCTAACTTGGGCAATCCGCTTAACCCTAATTGGTTCACATTCAGGGCCATCTCCAGTCATCTTGATTCATATCTGGACACTAGACCCATATGAATCTAGAGAAGAAGGTGATCTTGTCATGAATTGACCTCTCCTGATATCATGGTCTTCTTCATCACTATCATATATCTTATTCTGTTTGTATATGTATGGATTTGCATATATATTTATATATATATATATATATATATATATACATAAATTTATAGATCTAATCATAAATATGTGCACATATTTTGATATTTATACTGAATAAATTTTTAGATTTTCTATATTTGCTTAATAGTGAACATTAATTTTTTCTCCCATAGAATATAATTTCCTTGAGGCTAGGGCCTCTCTCTCATTTGCATATGCATCACTTGACAGTTTGGGGCATGCAATTAGTGCTAAATTTTTAAATTCATTTTTGAAGACACACTGATGCTTTGTCATAACCTTCTTCTTAAACGTCAATAAATATATTTATTTTTATTCAAGAATTTTTTCAGAATTCAATAAAGGTCATTGTCTTCTAAATTTTATTTCTTCCATCCTTTTCTCTTTAAAAAATAGTATAGTTGTCACTTACCTTCTTAAATATTTGGGGTAACAACCTGGATCCTTAAAATATTTTAAGTTACACAAACAATGGTTTTACATTTGTGTTTTCCTTGAGTAGCATTGGCTGTATGATGGCGATGTAGTTGTGATTTTTTTTAAGAAAGATTTTAAATTTTGAATTCTACAATTTTTCCCCTATTCTTGCTTCCCTCCCAGCCAGAGAAGGCTGTCTGTCAGTCCTTACACTATTTCTATGGTATACATTGATCTAAGTTGAATGTGATGAGAGAGAAATCATATCTTTAAGGAAGAAAAATAAAGTATAAGAGATAGAAAAATTACATAATAAGACAATTTTTTTTTCTAAATTGAAGGTAATAGTCTTTGGTCTTTGTTCAAACTACACAATTCTTTCTCCAGATATAGAAGGTATTCTCCATCGCAGATAGCTCAAAATTGTCCCTGATTGTTGTACTGATGGAATGAGCAAGTCCACCAAGGTTGATCATCACCCCCATGTTGATGTTAGGGAGTACAATGGTCTTTCTGTTTCTGCTTATCTCACTCAGCATCAGATCATGCAGATCCTTCTAGGCTTCTTTGAATTCCCATCCCTCCTGGTTTGTAATAGAGTAATAGTGCTCCATGACATACATATACCACAGTTTGTTAAACCATTCCCCAATTGAAGGACATTCACTTAATCTCCAAATCTTTGCCACCACCAATAGGATTGCTATGAATATTTTTGTACAAGTGATGTTTTTAACCTTTTTCATAATCTCTTCTGGGAAGAGACCCAGTAGTGGTATTGCTAGGTCAAAGGGTATGCACATTTTTGTTGCCCTTTGGGCGTAATTCCAAATTTCTCTCCTGAAAGTTTGAATGAGTTCACAGCCCCACCTACAATGCATCAGGGTCCCAGATTGCCCACATCCCTTCCAACAATGTTCATTATCCTTTCTGGTTCTATTGTTTAGTCTGAGTGGTGTAAGGTTGTATCTCAGAGATGTTTTAATTTGCATTTCTCTAATAAGTAGTGATTTAGAGCAATATTTTATATGACTAAGGGTCACTTTGATTACCTCATCTGCAAATTGCCTTTGTATATCCTTTGACTATTTGTCAATTGGGGAATGGCTTCTGTTTTTGTAAAATTGACCCAATTCTCTCTATATTTTAGAAATGAGTCCTTTGCCAGAAAAACTAGTTGTAAAAATTATTTCCTAATTTACTACATTTCTTTTTAATTGTGGGGTTTTTAAAAATAATTTAAAAATTGTGCCAAATATAAAAAGGTTTATCATTATTCCTATTTTAGTCAGCCCCGATCTTCAGTTCACATGACTTTTGAGATACTCCTACATTCTGACCAAAACTTTTGATACACTCCTAAGTCCTTTTCAACTGCCTAGCTTCATATATATATATATATATATATATATATATATATATATATATATATATATATAGTCTGTATTGTTAATATGTCTATCCTGATTGTTAATCATTCATGTTATGTGTAAAACACATGTTCTCTCATTTGTCCTGTACTAAGATTACTCAGCTCCCCTCTCTGCTTCCTCTCTATTTCCTATTAATAACCAGTTTATCCCTCTAGGTAATCCCTAGGGAAACTACTACTAAACTAACTTTACTGGCACTAGAAAAACCTGTAGGGTCAAATCCCACTTTTAATCCTTTCTTTTAGAGTTTTACCTATAAGGGCAATTGACATAGCAAAGACACAAGTAATTGTAAAATAATTTGATCCAATTTGTGATAGATTTCATGGAAGATATGCACTATCACAGAAATTCTATGATTTCATAATTCTGTTGTCCTGAAAACTAGATCATAGCTGTTATTCACCACACACATACTAACAAACTATTACACTAAATTGAACTAGCTGATCAATTATTAAAGGCATAGATTAAGAAAAAGTCTCTAAAGCTTTTAAAGAAAGCTTTTAACTTTAAGTAATTATTAGAAATTTTTAAAACTATTTTTCACAGCAAAAAATCAAGATCAATGCGACAGAACTATTGTTGAGATGGTTTATATATTTTTCATTCCTTATAAACCTTTCAGTTTTTGGCACTGAATTAAACTATCACAAAAATAACAATAGACCAAATCATAAATATTATGAAATATTGAATTAGTTCAACTTCATTTATACTATCTCAAAATTTTGCAAGATCAACCTTTTTCTGTAGAAGTTAACAGCTTATTGCAATGATTCCTATATGTATGTAAATGGCTACACATAACTTTGCAGAAAAAATTGAAAGTTAAAATGATTGATATTTTGATTAGACAAAAAAGGTTTTCCATAAAGAACCTGAATAATGTACGAGTATTATGAATTTGTAGAACTAAAGACTAGTTAATCAATGGAATGAGAAAATAGGAAATACTGGATGTCACTTTATAAACTATTCTGAATTTCACAGTAGGTCAGTAAGAAAGTATTATGGATACACATTTGACTTGCCATAATAAAGTTTTACAATTAGAAATATAAAGTGATATATACATATATATATATATATTTTATATATATATACATATATATATATATATATATATGTATATATATATATAATGGAAACATTACTTAGATTTTTACCACCTTCGGCACAATCATTCTATAAACAATTGGAATATGTAATATTCTACTTTAAAACAATTTTGCTTTCTGATATTGAATGAAGTGACTGGGACGTCATATTTCTCCTATAGAGCAGATGAAAATTTGCTTATTTTCTGCATTGGCTTAATTGCTTTAAGCAGAGCACAAAGATTAAAGTCTAGATTTTCAAATAAAATCTACTACAATGTGATTACATTAAAATTATCTAAAGATATAGAAGATACCCTCTTGATGGGGAACACATTCCCTCATTAATCCCAGTAACTCTTTAGCTCTGATATGCTTATATTGATATTTGTCATAATATGTATATACATCTTTAAAATAACAATTTACTTAATGAGACAAAATAAATAATTGTAACATCATTGTTTGTTATATTAAAGCAAATTCATAAATGCTAACCATGCAAAAATTCAAACATAAACTTTCTAATGTCTTCCTAAAGCATTCAATATGTGAAGAACTGTGAACAAACATAAAAATCTTTTTTTGATTTGTTCATTTATTTTCTTCAATATGTACATGCATATTTCCAAGTTACAAAATTTCCCTCAACCCTCCCTTCCCACTCCCCTCCCCTCAGCAGGGAACTGTCAGGTTAGCATTTTACATGCATATTTTGTTGAACATGTTTACAAATTAGTGATTTTTGGTATGAGGAATTAGGATTAAAGCAAAAATATACATAAGAGATAATTTTTATAAAGTGTTCAGATTTGGAAGGGTTTCTTTCTGTTTGTTCTGTTTTGTTTTCTTCCACTGGCTAGGGACCAACATCCAAATCTCACAGGGAAAAGAGGACTGAGGAAAGCTCAAGTTTTTGGAATAATTCCTAACCTTGATATTGCAAATGTCTGTGTTTTTCTTCAAACCCAAGAACTTAACATAAAAGTTCCTTGATGCAATGGCTTCTATAATTAATAGATTCTTCTATTGCTGAGTCAGGTTATCCTTTCAGTGCTTACTTAACATTTCATAGGTCAAGATGTATCAGCCAATTAAAGTAGTGTTATGTTCTTTCAGAAAAAAATGACGAAGACCCCTATCCATAATTTCCAGTTTCAAATTTAGCTGATTCAGTTTTGAAATATAATTTTATCTTTTCTCCTCTCCTCTAACTTCTTTTCTTTCATCTGTTCTCCTCTGCTCTCCTCTCCTCCCCTCCTCTTCTATTTTCCATCCCATTTCTCTTTTCTCTCTCTTTCTCTCTTTCTTTCTTTCTTTCTTTCTTTCTTTCTTTCTTTCTTTCTTTCTTTCTTTCTTTCTTTCTTTTCTTTCTTTCTTTTTCTTTCTTTCTCTATTTCTTTCTCTCTTTTCTTCTCCTTCTCCTTCCTCTTCTTCTTCTTTCCTCTTCCTATTCATTTTTCTTCTTTCTTCTTCTTCCTCTTCTTTCTCCTCTTCTTGCACTTCTATTTCTTCCTTTTCTTCTCTTTGCAACTCTCCCCAAACGCTCTGCAAAAAACACCATTTCAGTTTTTGATTAGTTATTGCATTCTCACATTTTATGAACATTCAAATGAATTTTGACCTTTAATCATTGAAGAATTCTTGTGCCTATGTTGTTCCAATCTGCTTTAATTTTTTTTTAAATCAAAATGTGGAACAATTGTCCTTCTGTCAATTAGTTTTTGCAACTCTGAGCACATCTTTGCCTCAGTCAATTGAACCAACTACTAAGACAAACTTTAATCAGTGACTCATTTTCTCAGAAATAGCCTTATAATCCCAAACAAGTAAGCTATAAAAATTATTACATTTAGAGATAATACACTTAGTTACAGAATACTCACATCTGCACAGTCATTCCTGAAATATTAGAGAACAAATTTCTGTCTTTTTGGTGGACTATTCCAACTTCTGTTAGTTAACTACTGATTATTTTTGTATAGATTCTATTATGTTTTGGCGATATAATAACAAAAGTTTTACAGTGCCTTCTTTCAAGAATTTTTCTTCTTTCAAGCAGGTGTACAGGAAAGACTTCTTTGAGGCATGCTAAAGCTGTTTCAGGAATGCTTTCTACCTTTAAGATTCACCTGACAGACAATTCTCACCTGTGACTTCAAGAAGTTGTAGCATGCCAGAAGCCATAACCCTGTAAAGTGTTTTGGCAGACAACATAAACCAGCTTGAGGGTCACCAACAGACCTCAAATCCATTGGGTGTGTGTAGAGGGAGGGCATTTTTGAAAAGAATATACAGACTTCCACAGCAGAAAGTGATATAAACAAATTCTTCCAATGGAACGTGGAAATGGTAAAAGAACACATTGTGGAGTACTTAGAACTTGGTTTGACATCAAAGATCATAGGACTGTCCACTGCATCCCAAGTCATTGCCAGGCATCTTGACTATGTTTATGCCAATAGCTTCAACAACTCTTTAAGAGAGTGAAGCTGAACAACTTTGAGCAACAATGTCTCACTGAAATCTAATTTATGCTCAAATCAAAAGATGCTACCAATACTACTTTACAATTTTTTCCCAACTTGAAGTTCTGCAGCAATGGGCAAATGATGAATTAGCATATTTAGATACACAGACAGCCAAGGCAATTGACAAATGTCTTTTCATTTGAATGAAGTAACAGTGGTATTTGGTAACCCCTTAGGTGTATCAGCAGCCTTTTTTAAGGATTGTACCTCTTGCTATGAAAAAGGTGCTTGTAAAGATGTCCTAAAAATTGTCTCTTTCACTTATCCTAATCCTGGCCTACAAATTGTGGCATATCTTATAGTTGAAAGACAGAAAAAGAAATATATAAAAAACTTTTATGAATTTGCTTCTGCTTGTCATTGATTCATAAAATGTGTGCATATTTATGGACAGCATGAAATTTAGTAGATCTGAAAGATGAAAAACTCTTGTTGTGAGGCCACGCAATAGATACTACATCCAAATGTAAGCCTGGAGCTAACTAGATCTTCCAAATTAAGCTAAGTGTACTGAAGTCAGAACTCACTACTTGTTTATTGTTGTTATTTTTGTTCTTTATGGAGGGGTGACTATGTTGAGGAACATTACAAAGTTGGTGTAGGTTTTGTAAGCAAATCTAATCTAATCAAATCTTGTATGTCTACCAAAAGGTGTGATCAACAATTTCATGACAATAACATATGTACTTGAAGGCAAACACTACCCTACCATCATCAGTGCATATTCTCCCAACATGATAATCCTGATGAGGTCAAAGAAAAAACTTATGAAGAACCAGAAACCCTTATCATCAATGAAGCAAAAGATGATAAAGTTTATGGTTCTGGGTGACTTCTAGAGTAGGTTCTGACTACTAGACATGTCAGTGAGTCTTTAGGAGGAATGGAATCAAAAATAACAACAGCAGTGTTACTGCTGAAGACTTGTGTGTGTGTCTCATGACCTCTTAACCAATATTGTCTTCCATTTACCTAAATGCATTTTTGCTGTCAAAATTGACATCTAATGGACTATGTCATTGCAGTGATAAAAAAATGTGTGGCTCAGAATGCTGAATGAATCATAGATTCATCTGCCCCAAGGAAAAAATATCCATACAAAAAAAGTGTCCTCAATGCAAAAATCACTACAGAAGATTTATTGTTGATATATTAGATTTCTATCTAAACAGTTTATTTATAACTTTGAAGGAAGAGTGAACCAAAAACCAATTGGTGACAGAGAAGAAGAAAAGGGTAGGCCAGACTTCAGAGATTATGTGTTTAGTGCACACACATTTAGATTTACTCATCCACATCAGTATACTAGTACACTAATACATCAGGATTGGTTTGAAAAAAATAATGGAGTAATTTCAAAGATGCTAAAAACATAAATTGAGAACTGCACAGAGTTTACCAATAGAGTAGTGTATTATTTTTTTTTTAAAGAAAGCATCATTTAACTCCATCAAGAGTAAAAGTCCAAGCAAAGCTTAGAGAGATGCAGGATATTCAACTTTGGAATAAGGCAGAAGAAATTCAGTTTTATTCTTATGTTAACAATTAAAAACACTTTTATGATGCCTGAAGGCTTAACTACTTAGTATTAATGGAGCTATGTTGGTTAGTGAAAAGGACATGATGCTGGAAGGATGGGATGAACACTTCCATAGTGTTTCCAACAGAACATCATCAACCAATACTGAAGCTATTGACCATATACTTCAGTCTGGGTTCAGTTCCTCTTTATTTGAACTTCAAACTAACGAAGCCTTGAATGCCATAAGGCTTCTTTCACGATTATGCTGATTATATTCCAGTTCAGTTTTACACCAAAAGAGGTTCACAAATCCTACATAATTTACCTGAAATCTTACAGGTTATATTTAAGAAGAAATTATTTGCAATGATGCCTCCATTACCCATGTTTGCAAAAGGAAATTTAATAGATTTTTCTGTCACAATTCCAGTGAATTGTTTTTCTTAGTCATTTCTAGCAAGATTCTTCCCAGAGTCCTCTTTAATCATCTGATCATTCACCTAAGAACTGCCATCTACTCAAAAGTCATTGTTGCTTCAGAAATAGTTTAGTGACAGTTAATATAGTGTTTTCTGCTCAATAAATCTAGAGGAAATGACAGGAGCAGAAATATATAATGATCATTGATATATCAAAGGCATTTGATATTATCTGTCAATCATGAGAACTTGAATATCAGAAAAAAAATTTGTTGCCCAGAGAAATTATTTAATATTGCATGACAGTTCCATAATGGCAGACTTACAATTGTTTTGGATAATGGAGTTTTTTTTTATACTTTCCCATTCAACAGTGTAGTGAAGCAAAACCATGTGCTTGTTCCTATGTTTTTAGCATGATTTTTTCAGCAATGTCATCAGACATATGCAACAAGGATGAAAATGTCATCAAGGTCAGTTACTAATCTGTTTGTAAATATTTAATTTG
The DNA here is from genome assembly GCF_037893015.1 of Macrotis lagotis. Lineage (NCBI taxonomy): Eukaryota > Metazoa > Chordata > Mammalia > Peramelemorphia > Peramelidae > Macrotis > Macrotis lagotis. Next base: position 101,114,104 of record NC_133662.1, on the reverse strand, counting down.
AAAAGACTACAAGAATAAAGGGGAAGGAGATTTAAGAGTGTTACTTGTTCTTCCCAGATGACTGTGATCTCAAAACAGTCTCAGAGTCTGAAATGCAACAGAGTTTGAATCTATTCAGACCATCTTGTCCTAATTTTACTCTGGCAATTAACATGATAAAAAAAACAGAGCCATACCATTTGTATATTTAACTATCAGTTATAGTAAAAGTAGAACTATTTAATGTTGTAGATATGTTCACTTACCTTGGCAGTATACTTTCCAGGGTGTATGCAATGATATTAACAAATGCATTGCCTGAGTTAGTGCAATGTTTAGGAGGCTCTGAAGGAAAATGTGAAAAAGTCAGTGTATCAGGCTACCTAACAAATGGAAGATATACAGACATTTTGTGCTGACCTCATTGTTGTATGCCTTTGAAACCTAAACAGTATATCAGTCCAAGCCAGGAAATCAAATTTCTTATATTTAAATTGTTTGAAGAATATTCTGAAAATCATCTGGCAAGTTATGACATCTTACATTCAGGTCCTTTCCTGAGGCTAATTGCCAAGCACAAAAATTCTACAGCAGAGAGTTCAACTATGATGGATTGGCCCATTTGAAAACCAGATGTACATAGGCTGAAATGGCTATTTTAAAGAGAACTCATACTAAACAAATACTCATATAAAGGTCAGAAGAAGAAAAACAAGTACACTCTCAAGGTCTCTCTGAAGAACTTTGGAATAAAATGTAAGACTTGGGACACAGTTGCACAGAATCATCTAACATGGAATGCCTGCATCAAAGAAAGAACTATTTTCCATGAATAAAGCATAATTGCAGTAGCTGAAAAGAAATGTGAGATGCAGTACAAATGTTCATATGGATTATTTGTACCCAACTTAGGTTATAATATTCTAGGCTCATATTGTTTTGATAAACTGCATTTCAAACAATGGACTTTGACCCAAAAATAATTATGTCATTTTGGTCTTTTAACAAGAAAGAAAACACCCACTCACCAAACATCATATCAGGAGAGGCAACTTTAACATCTATAATTATGTTTAGACAGATACATTTAAGCTTATTGTAAAGGGAAAAGAACTAACAGTTCATGTAGAAGGTGACATTTAAGCTGAATTTCAAAGAAAACAAATATGGAAGTGAAAAGGAAGAGCATTTCAATGCTAAATAATGGCCATTGAAAATTCTCACCAATGGGAGATTGAGAGTTATTTGGAAAGAATAGATAGCTAGTTTGTCTAGATTTTAGAATAAATTAAGAGGAAGAGAGTAATATAATAAAACTTAAAAGGTATATTAAAATATGTTTATGAAACTATTCAAATTCTCTACTTAAAAATTGGTAATCCTAGATGTCATAGGGAGTAGTTTGAATTTATTGAGTATAGGAATGAAATGATCAAATCTGCTCTTTTTTAAAAATTATGGTAGATGGATTAGAATCGAAGAATACTTAAAGCATAAAGATTAATGTAATAGTCCAGGTGACAAGGGAGGTAGTCTTTAGTCAATTAAGGAGAAATAAAAGGACAGAGGTGAGGGAAGTTATTTAGACAGCAATGACAAGATTTGACAGCAGATAATAATCACATGAAGAAAGCAAAGGTATTCAGTCTAAATATTTGTTTAATTTCTTCTCTGTTTCATGAGATATGCTAAGTACTGAAAATACGATTGGGAAAATGCAATATAGTCCCTGTCTTCAAGGAATTTCAGTCTGAGAAAGAGAGACAACACAATGGGAAAATGACAAATGGAAGAGAAGATACTTGGTTTGAATGCTTATTGATCAGAAAAAAATGAATACAATTGAGAAAGAAATGAGAAAGCAAGGAGGAACATATGACAAAAAGTCTGCCAATCTGGATAACTAGAAAGATGATGATACTCAACAAAAATAGGAAATTTAGAAAAAGGATGAGTTTGAGGGGAAAAATAAGAAATACTTAATAAACATTTGTTAATGGAGGAAACAAAAATTCTGAATCAATGACATACTATTTACTATGCTATTAAGAATGCTTTAGATTCTGTAGACTTGCCAAAGAGAAGAAATGTCAAAACTTCAGGATAAAAGCAATGTCATTCACATTTTTCTCCTTTTCCTCCTTCTTTCTTTGCCTCCCTTCCTCCTTCCTTCCTTCCTATCACCCTCTTCCTGCTTCTCTTCCTTTACTGTCCTCCTGACTTGTCTTCATTCTTTCCTTTCTTCCTTCTTCTCCTTTTCCCATTCTTGCTCCCCTGGCTTTCTTCCCCATACCATCCTTCCATTTTTTCCCTCCCATTCTCCATTCCTCTCTTCCTCTCCTCCTTTTTTTAAAAAGTAGCTTTGCATTCCCTTCACCATAAAAGTTAATATCTAATGAGGTAAAATTCTCTATGAAAAGCTGGGATCCCAAATCTTTTAGCATTTCTGGTTCACATCACCCAACAAAAACTTGTCAAAGGCCACATATAGAATTTAATATTTATTTACAACTACAATATAAACCATACTATATTATCAATGAGTATAATAAAATATTATAATGAAGACTTTTAGGGCTGAATGCAGCCTTCGGAGACACACCTGACAGAGGATTATTCTACTAGATTCTGAACCACTTTGTTAAAAATGGAGATGCAAATGATCATTTGGATTTGCAACAGTTCTCATTCTCTAGTTCTCCTAAAGTGATTTCTGTCTATGAATAATTTCATCTAATAAAGATCATTAGGATATGCAAATTTTGTTTATGGGGTGTCTTTTCCATTTACAGCATCACCTCTGATTTAGTGCAATCCCTCAATACACAAAAAATTGTGCTGCTAAATATTAAGGAAGAATGTACCTCTTCATTTTCCATTAAATCCCAAATACATATAATTGCGCCATTTTAGTGTCTTCACATTAAGATAAAGCACACCACAAAATTAAAAAAAAACTTTTTTTTATTAATCTAGGATTTACTCCCTTTGATCTAGCCTAAAATTTAAACCATTAAATGCATTCTTTTCTGTTAGCCATCAAATAAAGTGACAAGAAAGTCAGAATGATAGAGGAGGAAAAATGCAGCGGTACTAGAATTAGAGACCTATGTTCAAATCTCACATATGTAATTAATTACCTTCATGTTTTTGATAAAGACTTTGAATAAAGATAATTCCCTGTTATGTAAGTAACAAAAATATTTAATTGCATTAATTAATTACTGAGATCCCTTACACTTCGAGTTCTAATCCTAAAATACGCTATACATTATGAATGTTCATTTTTTTGAATTTGTTATCTGTGGATTGGTAGATGCAATAGGATTATATTTAATATATTAGGTTTTAGTAAAGTTGCCTAATTTTTAATCTGGAAAACAGAAAGGAGATCCCTGAATATATCAGTTAGATAAATTTTGATGGGGATTGGATGTGAGTTACAGGCAACATAAAATAGACTAGTAACATCAGAATGAATAGATTAGCAGAACAAGTAGCTCTGAAGGAAGGCAGGCCAGCAAGAACACTCAGGTTCACTGAAAAATACAGAGCTATATTTTGATTTCTCTCTTTTCTAGGGGTGGAGAAAATTATTGTAGGGTTCTAAGAGAAACATCTAAGTTTAACTTCAAAGTATTTGATTGTTTCTAATGAGAAGAATTATTTTTGTTATGCCTGCATCCTAAAAAAAGAAAAAGATCATTAAGTAAAATGCCTAAAGTTGAAAGTTGGAGCTCCAAGTCAAAGGAAACAAATATTAAAAATTATCACTTTTAGAAGAAGGAGAGGAGACTTTGGTATTAAGTGTGATTTCCCTTATTGGAGTTAGACAAAAACTAGATAAATGTTTGTCAGGTATATTGTAGAAAAACATTTTGTACAAATATTGTTCAGATTAGATGAATTTTGAAATTCCTTACAACTCTTAAATTCGGTGCTTATATGACTTGGTTATTTATTTGCTTCCCATTGTAACAAAAGGAAAAAAAATCTTGTTTCTTTTCATCTATGTAAACATCAGTCTGATAATTGTAGATATTTTTGTGCCTTTATTATGTAATACACAGGCTCAGAGAGAGGCATAATCACACACACACACACACACACACACACACACACACACACACAAATACAACACTACCCCTCATGATGAAAAAGGTAAAATTTCCCCCAGCATTGGATTGGTAAGCCAAATAAATTAGTCAGATGATTTTTCAAAAGTCATATCTCAGAGCTTTCCAACAATAAATTTTTGTTTATTAATTATTATCCCAGTTAATGCAATGCTAGAGATGTCATCTCTCAGATAAAAATCAATTAATTCCCAATTCAAAAGATGTATGCATATGCGTGTACATGTATATTATTAATTTCCTTTTACACTAAGACTTTAAAATAGGTAAGTGATTGACCTGATAGTTTACATAGCTAGTTTGTATTATAATCTTGGATTCAAACCCAGGATTTTTGTCTCCAAATTTGATAACTGATCACTATTTACAGATCCAATGGAAATTTTATTTATATTTGTGTATTCAGTTAATATTGCCTAATATATTGTGTAGGTTTTTCCTTCAATTACCCCTTTAGAATACAACTGAAATATAGTTTGTGTGTATGGCTTTTATTTACCTTTATTTTCATTTAATGTTCAAATTCCCTATTGAATATATAATTTCATGAGTATATTTTCTATTTCATTCAACAATACCTCATCTTTTTTATTATCTACAAGACACTATAGATGAAAATCCTAGTCCCCCATGGCTCAATATCTTGAAAATTTCATTCATACACACCAAATCACATCACAAAGAGTATACCCTATGAACATGGAAACTTCCTTCAATTTTATTGACATCACTTAGCACCAATGAAATATATAGGATAACCAATATTTTTAAGTTGTCATGTGCTTATTCTTTTGTCTTTGAAGAGCGCCAAAATGACATCACTCTGCTGAGATCAGTAAAGATTATCTCTATGACTGATCAGACCAATCTAAGTAATCTAAGTAGAAAGTCCTACCGAAAGTGGGGAACAAAAATTCCATACAATAACCAATTTTACAATGCTTCTCTTGACTAATTCCTTTCTTGAATTATTTTGCAACTTGTTTATTAAGCAACATAAACCTTGCCAACAGCTCTCTTCATATGTCCTAGGAAAATTAAAAAGTAAATTTATCAAAAATATATATGAAAATATAATTAGAAGTTTGAAAATGAAGATAAAGCACAAGTGATAATACATATCTTCATGTAGAAATCATTAACTAAACATAAGGGAATATATATGAATATATATATTTATATAATTTATTAATTGCTATTTTATGAAGTATTTAATGAAACAGATTTGTAGAAACAGGTACATACAGCATGACTATAGGTGATACATAAGTTTCAAAACTTTTTTCTTCTATAACATCGATATTATAATTATGGAAGATTGACTCAATCACTAATCTTTTACAGAAAAGTAGAATGTATTTATAGAAATTTTACTTTCATTATTCTGTGTTAGCATAATATGACACATATAGAAATGCTCTTTGTTCATTTTATGTCACAGTGCCAGAGCAAAAAAGACTTTCTTGCAGAGAAGACAACAGTTAATTTACTCCATTAAAACTTTCAGGAGAAATTTACAATACACTTAATGACTCTGTAGTTTCCTCTGTGTTCAAACAAGAATATTTTCATACCTGGGAGAAAATGCACAATAGTTTAATAATGACACATGAGTTAACCTGAATCACATGGAATTCTAAAATAAGGGAGGCATTAAATGGAATTTATTATTCCTAAACAAAATAACTTTCCTTTTTATCACCTTTCACTAGAAGAGAATCATTGTGTTGTTTATATGACATATAATATTTCCATTTTAAACACCAGAAGCCAAAGTCCCAATAGTGTTGCATAATGGCTCTTCAGGAACATTATATCAGAATTCTCTATACCCACACACATTTTATGTAAGTTAAAGATAATCAGAACTATAATGCCAAGATGACTCTTGACTCTCTTGTTTGTATTTTATTATATTAAAATTAAAAAAAACAGTAGTGACAAACTATCTAATGCCCTTCCCAGCTGTAAAGGTGCAATATTGTTCTCTAAGGTGCTATAGAAGGGCGCTTTCATGATTCTCTAGTCAAATATATGCTTTTATTTGGGGAAGGGGATAGGAAGAATCATTTATCTAGCTATCCTGAGAGTTTTCTAGGGAATAATATTTTCTAAGTAGTTTTCATAGCCACTCACTGAAAAAATTGCAATTGAATGACCATAAAATGCCAAACATGGTATACCTGGTAAATATAAAACTTCTGTGTGTTTGTGTGTGTGTTTGTGTGTGTGTGTGTGTGTGTGTGTGCATGTAACAGACAAACAGAAAGATAGACACACAGAGATAGACAAAGAGAGACAGAGACAAAGAGAGAGAAACAAAGAGACTTTGAGCTACTACCTGATTTAATACTATCATTACTCCCCTCCCCTCAAAATTAAATTTTAACTCCTGGTTATGTTATGGTGGACAATAATCTATTTATAAATTGTACACAAAACTAATGGAAGTGTTTCCTTTGTTGGACACAAGAGTCAAAGAGTTGAGTACCATTATACCACATGCTTTGTTTCCGCACATGAAACTGCAAATCTGCTATGTCTAACTTTGTTATTCCTTTTAAATATCTAAAAAGTTTTCATGTAAATTTGTTTTCCTTTTAATTTATTCCTCCCCTTCTAGAGCTGGCTACTATTAGATACAAATATGTATACAAATGTAAAATGATTCTAGAAGTAACTTTATTGGACAGTTCTTTCTCTGGATACAGACAGCATCTAACTTTATATGTTCTTTTTACTTAATTTAGGTATTTATTCAATATTGTTCTAAAATAATTTACTGTTAGTGTATACAGTATTATTTTTATTCTGCTCATTTTGTTTTTCATTATTTGTTGTAAATCTAACTGTTCTTAAGTTGCCTTTTCACTTTTCTAAGACACTGCTTGTCAGTATGTTCCTATAGTTCATTTGAAAATGTTTGAAGAACTTTCCAATTTGAATATTCTTTAGAGAGTGACATGGAATCATTTATGGTTTCATAATCTTAAAATAAATATGTATTAGTTTCCAAAGTATAAGGAGCATGGCTATACTTAGTATTCCCTTCCCACATACTTTCTACCCTCACTAGTCCCCATAACCCTGGTGTGGTGTATACTGCAGACATTTCAACTAAGTGTATCTGAATTTAATTGAATGGTACAATATATTTCTTTTTATAAGTCAAACAAACTCACTTTATGAGAAAAAATCTCAACCAAATAGTTTGGTGAGCTTAATTGAAAAAACTTTTGTGTAATTGAATCAAATCATTAATTCAGAAAATTTGTTCTACCTGCTCACCCATGCCAGTTGTTTTTTCACTTATATTAGTTTGACTCTTGTCATACTTTTCCAGTACAAGGCCTATTATATTTTTACTCCCTGTTCTGGAATCAATGGTACTCTGAGGAAGCTTGAATTCTTTCTTTTCTCTCTCATTAGTTTGAGATCTCAACCATGATATTCCCCCTATATATTTCCACTCCTATCCCTCCCATGAGGGCACAGTTTAGGCTAAAAATTTAGCTTAATTCCCATATTTCTTTAGGCCCACAACCTTAAGCACAAAATTCAACTGGACTATTATGGGTTCCTTAGTTCTTAGGTAGATAACACTGCTGAATTGGCTGCAACATCCAGCCTGAACATCAGGTTCAGAGATCCATAGAACTTGAGCTCTCTGGTCAGAGACTACACCACCCAAATCTAATATTGTCTCTTGTTTTCACTAAGTGGTACCTTCACCTTCTGACACATATGCAAGAAAAGACCTAGAACTTACAGAACCTGGAGTTTTGAAAGTTTAGGCAGCTCTAAGTGTTGTTGTTCAGTTATTTCAATCATAGCCTATTCTTTAGGGTCAGTTTTGGAGTTTTCTTAGGCAACAATATTGGAGGGTTGGGCATTTCCTTCTTCATTTCTTTTTGCAGATAGGGAAACTGAGGCAAACACAGTTCAATAATCTGTCTAGGGTCACATTGTTACTATCTAAGGATAGAGTTGAACTCAGATCCTGTGAGTCTAGACTCAGTACTTTATCTATTGAGGCATCTACAAAACGCCTATCCAAATTATGATAGTCAACACATAAAAGCTACTTTCCAAACATAGGTCAACATAGAATGTTCATTTATTCATCAGTTGCATTGTCTGCCAGAAATAATTCTTCTAAGGTCTTCAGTGTTAGTCACATAAACTTAGACTTGAACCAAATTTCCATTATACAGTTGAAAAAGAAGAGAAAACAAAGCCTTCTTCAAATATTAAAAAACCTTCATTTTTTAATTTTTCTTTTCTCTTTTCTATCTCTGCATCATCAAAGTAGTTTTAAATGATGGCCATAAGAAATTGTTTAGGATAATTGTTTAGGGAATTACCTAGAAATTGTTGATTACCTGGAAAGATTTTTACTTTACTATCTTACAAGTGTGAAGCGCTGGCTTCAAATTCTGGTCCCATAAGCTGTGTGTTCTTAGACAAATAATATAATCTCATCGAAACACATTTTTCATATGATATGATATAAATGTATAAGTATACATATACATATAAGAAGTTAAGATAATTGCAGAACTTAACTGAAAAAGTTGTCTGAAGATCTCAATGAGAAGTCATGCAAAACTCTTTTAAAAACAAAAATTAGCTTAATGTTAGTTAGAATTATAAACTTCAGATTTCATCATTTCTACAATACAGATTTACATAATATGAGCTCCACAATATTGTATTTATTTTGAAATGTAAAGTACAAATTTCTTTTAAAAAGAAATGGTAAAAGCTTAGACTTTTAATATGATCATGGAATAGTCAGTTAATTTTGGTTCATTTTTTTAACTTATAAAAACATCATAAAGGCAATATTACTAAAAATTATCCTAGTCAGAATATTTTGTGTGTTTATCTCTTCTCAAAATGAAGAATAATATGCACTTTATTTACTCTGTAAAATAATTTTTAAATGGAACATCTATCTCACCTACATTAAACTGACTTAAGGTACGTTTCTGGGAAACATGATATTTTATTCCTTGTACTTTCCTGCAACTACATTAAAGATTGCATAAATTGTTGGAAATTAAAAACAGCAAATACCAAATAACTTATTTAGAAACTATAACTCTTTTACTAACATTTATTAATTCTATCCCAGTAGGAAAATGATAAAGAGAAGAATTATCTAGGTAAATAACCAAAGGAACACATTAGGCAAAAAAATAAATAAACAATTAGAGAAAAACATTAAGAGAAGAAATTCACATGTGTGAATTTACTTCTCTATAAAAGGATAGTAAACTACTGTTTATGGGTCTACAAAAATCTACAATATAGCAAAAAACAGATTCAAAATTACTTCAGAAATGTTTAAGAAAATAATAAATGTATAATATATTATTAATTTATGATTTTCTATATCAATATGCAGACAGTAAGAATACATTCCCAATTGAGCTTGACACCACTGAAAGAAAAATCTTAGTAGGGGAAGTATTTCCAAAAAGAATACTGAAACCTCTTCAGAGTTCTATAGCAATATATCATTAGAAAATTATCAAGGGTAACTAAGAGATTTAATAATTTATTAATGATATTAGTTGTGATCTCTCAGCAAATATGTCTATATATGTATAAATGTACATGGGTTTACATACCTAGACAGAAGAAGTGAAACCATTTTCTCCCTGACTCTAGCTACTGTTACACAAGCATCTAAAAGTAAAATTAGTATTTTTCTTACAGTTTAGAGTTGGAACAGATATTCATTGTAGAATTTTACTACATATTTGAGATGATAAAAGGCATTAAGATGTTGTAGATAGGCTTCTGACACAAGTGAAATATATAACCTTGAACTAATCACTTAAACTCCTAATATTCTAGACAACTGTATAAGATTATAAATTGCTGAAATGATAGCAAACTTCATTAGGCTAGAGGGACTTTTCTATCCCATAAATTCACCATATCAATAAAATCATGGGTTCAGTCTTTATTCCCAATTAGAAGACATAATATAACTTTCGGAAAATAATGTTTGCTTCACCTAAATAGGTTTCTCTTCATGGGGTATGAGTGCAGAATTTTATTTCCATATTTAGAGCTCGTTTTGGAGCATATTATTTTAATAAAATTATTAATCATGTTCAGACATGTCTGACTCTTATTGAACCCTTCTTTTGTGGTGTTCTCTTTTTTTAAATTTTATTTAATTAAGGCAGTGGGGCTAAGTGACTTGCCCATGGTCATACAATTAGTCAATTACTAAAGTGTTAGAGACCGAATTTGAACTTATGTCCTTCTGACTCCAGGGACAGTGTTCTATACACTGCACCACGTAGATGCCTCTGTGTTGTTTTCTTGACAAAACTACTAGAGTATTTTGCCATTATTAATAGAGTACATTTTCATTGATAAGTAGCATGGTAATAACAAGCATTTATACATATATATATATATATATATATATATACATATACATATGTATATTTTTATTCAGTTATTATTGATTAAAATTTCTCACCATTATTTAAAACATTTTATGTCACATAAGTTAAACAATTGATACATCTAAGATTATTTCATTTAGTAGAAAAGTTTTATATATAATATTTGAAATCTGGATATTGCTCTGAGGTAATTCAATCAATTAATTTAAAATCTAGCATTCTTAATCACGGGAATAATTCTGGCTTTTCATTCTGATTAAAAAAAATGTGGACCGAGTTATCTTTGCTCTGTTCTTCCCAGATGATTACTTGATAGCTTTGCTCATGTAAACTTGATATTTCACATTGCCAGAGGGAAAGTGAACTATGATTAATTGTAATTGGGATCTCTTAGACTACAGTACATATCAGAGCTGAATATAAGCATCGGGCAACTCCACACTATTTCAGTCATTTTAAAAGTGTTTGTATTATTCTAGAGGACTGAACAAAGAAGTAATAGAATTATTTATCCTGCCACGCTATCTTGATTTTCTCCTAGGCTGTGTAGCCTTCAAAATATAAGTGCCCTGGTCATATTCCAGTTCAACATTCCTCTATGTCTAGGATAAAGGAAGGAGGGAAAATCTTATGAGAAGTATTTTTTTTTGTTTTCCAGATATAATTTTGAATTTTTCTGAAAACCCTTTATAGATTTCAATTAAAAAATACATTGATCAGGTGTGGCTAGGTGGCACAGTGGATAAAACACTGGCCCTGGAGTCAGAAGTACCTGGGTTCAAATCCGGTCTCAGACACTTAATAATTACCTAGCTGTGTGACCTTGGGCAAGTCACTTAACCCCACTGGCTTGAAAAAAAAAAACATCTGAGCTTGAAAATTGATCCAGGAGAGATAATTTTAAAATTTATATTTCAGGTAGTTAAAAAATACCTGAAAACCATGATGAAAAAATAGCTTAGACAAAAATCTTCCAAGATATTATCACAGAAAAGTATCCTGTTATTCCAGAAGCAGAAGGTAAAATAGAAATTGAAAGAATTCAGCACCTGAAATATATCCAAGATAAAAACATCCAGGAATATTATAGTGAAATTTCAGAACTGTGGTCAAGGAGAAAGTATAGAAAACATTGGGAAAGAAACAATTCCACTATCATTGAACTACAGTCAGGATGATAAAAAATTTAGCAACTTCTATCTTAAAGGTTCACAAGGCTTAGAGTAAAATATTCTGGAAGACAGAAGAGCTTTTATTTCCATTAAGAATCAACTACCCAGCAAAATTGAGCATTATCTTTCAAGGGAAAATAGGAACATTCATTGAAAGAGGGGACTTTCAAACTTTACTGATAATAGACCCAAAGCATAAAAAGTATATGGGATAGGGAAATAATTAGGGATTTACTGATGTTGAAATACTTATATTCCTGGATTGGAAAATAACACAGATAACTCATTATAATGATGAGGAAGGAGCATACATAGACTGAACACAGATGCTAGTTGAATATGAAGGGATGATATATTTAAAAAGATGGAGTTGCAGCATGAGAGATGAAAACACTGGAGAATTGAAAGGGGGAATTAGAAAAGTAAAATCTATTCATACAAAAGAGATAAGAAATAGCTTTTGGCATGGAGTAGAAGAAGGGGGAGTTGAGGCAGAGTGAGCAAATCTCACTCTCATTGGAAATGGCTCAGAGAAGGAATAACAGATGCACTCAAAGGTAAGGAAGGGAATGGGAACAGATGGGAATTGACAGATGGGAAGATAGATTGTGGGAGGGGGAGGTAGTCAGATGCAAAATACTTTTGAGTTGAACAGAGTGAAAGGAGACAGAGATTAGAAAACTTTGGGAGGGAAATGGGATGGTGGGAAATACAGTCAATGATAGAATCTATGGAAAATACTGAATATTTTCAATACTGACTAATAATAATTCAAAAATTAAAAATAGTATTTCTCAGATAAAGATCTGATTGTTTGAACACTGAGCACTAAAATTAAATTATTTTTAAAACAAAACCATTCATCAATTGATAAATAATCAAAATATCACCAGTTTTTAGATGAGGTTATGAATGCTATCTATGGCTATATTAAAAATGTTTTAACTTAATATTTATTAGTGAAATTGAGATTAGAATTACTCTGAAGTACTAATTTATAACTATTGGGTTGACTAATAGAGCAGAAAGGAAAATGACAAATGTTAGAAGGGAACAAAAGAAAATGATACAGTAATGAATTGTTGGATAAGTTGTGAAATTATTCAGATGTTCTGCAGAACAGTCTTGACCAGTGTCCAAAAGGCTATAAATTAATGCATATGCCTAGCACTGCCACTAATATGTCTGAAATCCAGGACATAAGAAAAGGAAGAAAGAAAAGGAGTTATATGAATAGGAATATTTATAGCTACATTCTTGTGGTAAGGAATTGGAAAATGAAGGAATAACCTTAAATTGGGAGATGAGTAAACAAATTGTGGTTTGTGATTTTGATGGAATGTTATTTTGCTGTGAGAAGTCATACTCTCAGTAAAACCTACATGAGCAGATGCAATGTAAAATGTGCTGTATATAAAATAACTGCAATATTGTAGAATGATTAACTGTGAATAAATTACTTTTTCTTACCAAGACAAGTCTGAAGGTTTTATTATTAAAAATAGTATCCATCGAGAGAGAGAGAGAGAGAGAAAATAAGGGGAAAAAAGAGTGAAGGAGCTGATGTTTTGTGAATACAGATTGAAACATATTTTTGTTTTATTTTTATTGAGATATCTTTTGGGGAAGAATGTATGTTTTATTTCTTAACATCACTATTAATGAAAAGTTTTGCAGAACTAGATATTTTAAACTATATCAATTACTTGTTTAATTAATAAGGGGTGCAGGAAAAGGGAGATATTTCTGTAAGTCAAAGTAATAAAATGAATTTTTTAAATTTATTTTTACCTGTAAAAAGGGAAAATAATATAAAATTAAAAATAAAATTGACCAACTGGAAAAGTGAATTAATTCATCTGAAATTAAAATTAACCATTTGGAAAAGGAAATACAATACCTAACTGAAAAAATAAGAAACTAAAGATTAGAAATATCAAATAGAAATTAAGGACTATATGAGACTCCAAGATCCTATCAAAAAAAAAAAAAAAACAAATGATGGGTAAAATAGAAGCAAATAACTAATAGGACAAATGACTAACAAGGAAAATAGGTACAGGAGAGATAATTTATGAATTATTGATCTTGCTCAAAGCAATGAAAAGAAAAGAGTCTGGAAAATTTCTATCAGGAAATTTTCTTGGAAAACTGCCTTAATATTTTAGAATGAGTAAATAATAACCCTTGAAAGAATACATCAATTGCCCCTACAGATTCCAAAATAAAAAAAAAAAACTTTAAGGAATATTGTAGATAAATTTAAGAATTCTTTGCTAACCGAGAAATTACTATGAAGAATCGAAAAGAAGTAATTTAAATACCAGGTAACCACAGACAGGATTTATCAGTTACAATATTATAGGATAATAGGGTGTGGAATAAAATATTCTGGATGGTAAAGGAATATGCATTACCACCAAGAATCAACTGCCCTGCAAAATTCAGCACATATTTTTAAGGGAAAAGATGAATTTTTAAGGATACAGATGTCGTCTAAATTTGCTTGTTTAAAACTGAAAAGAAAATTTGATCTTCAAAGACAAAAGTCAAAAGATATATAGAAATGTTAAGAGAAAGAAAAAAAATATATTAGTTAATAAGACTAAACAGTCTCTAATCCTACATGATAAGACAATACTTATAAATCTTAAGAACTGCATTGTTCTCCTGACAACTGAAAGGAGCATACTTAGACTGAGGGTGAGGGTTATAAATTCTTTCTGATGTGATAATACATTATCTCTTAAAGCCTGGAGGGAGAGTATTGGGAAAGAGGGTGTGGGTATAAATTGACAATGATGTAATGAAACTTTTTGCCCTTAAAGTAGTATTTGTACTCAGACAGTTGGAAGGATTGTACTTGGATAAATGTTGTGGATATGAAGTGATTGTGATGTAATGATGTTTATAAACCTTGAGAATAGTATTTCTATCAGGGTACTTGAAGAGAGTATACTTTGAAAGAGGTTATGTTTCCAATACAGCTATAAAACTATTAAGATGAAAAAAAAAGATCATACTGATAAATAAAGGCAGAGACATTAGGAAAAAGTAACAGCATGTGAAGAGGCACAAAAGACATATTACAATAGATAAAAGGAAGCGAAGGTGTTAAAACTAAGTAAATCTGATTTTCAATAATTTTGGTTCAAAGAGGGAATAATATAAATTTTCAATTGGGTTTAGAAATTTACCCTACATAACAGAGAATTAGGGAGGTGATGGATGAAAAGAGAAAGGAAGTGCATATTTAAGGGAAGGGAAGAGGAAAAGGAAAAAAGGAAAGGTAGAAGAACTTGGAAGAGGGATTATATGAGGAAGGACAGATTGAGAAAGGTAATAGGGAGAAAGGAGAAGGGACAAAGAGAGAAAAGTACAGACAGGATGAAGGGAAATATCGACAGTAATCATAACTATGAATATGAATGGTATGAACTCTCCCATAAAATGGAAGCAGATAGCAAAGTAAAATAAATGTTACAATCCTATAATATGTTGTTTAAACAAAACACATTGGAAGCAGAGAGATTCACAAAGGATGCAGGTAAAAAGCTAAAGTGGAATATATCATGCTTCTGCAGAAGTAGGGGAAAAGCAAAAGCAAAAATAGATATTAGAAATATATGAAACAAGTGGGAAAGCATCCAAATCCTTAGAGAAGAAGCTAAATGAGTTATAGGAAGATAGAGAATAAAAGTATATTAAGCAATGACCTCAAGCTCCCTCTCTCAAAATTAGATAAGTCTAATCTGAAAATAAGAGAAGAATTAATTAGGTGTATAGAATATTATTTTTATTTTTTAAAAAACTATATATTTATTTATTTATTTTAGTGATACTTTATTTTTTTCTAAATACATGTTATGAAAGGTTTTCAAGATTCATTCATATACAAAATTTTCTTCTACCCTCCCTTCCCATCCCCTTCCCCTCAGTGACAAACATGTTAATATTGTAAATGCACATTGGTGTTAAACATGTTTACAGATTATTCATTTTCAGTATGAGGAATTAATATTAAGGTAAAGAAATACAAATTAGAGGAATTAGAGGTATTTTTTAAAAAGTGAAGGATTCTGAAAGATATGTTTGTTTTTCTTTTATTTTGTCTTTCTTCTTCTAGTTGGGGATAGAATTGTCCATAGCTGGCCTAATAGGGTTACCCTAGCTCTCTGAACTGCTGAGTAGCTCAATCCATCAGGGTTGATCATCTCACAATGTTGTTGTTAATGTTGACATTGTTCTCTAGGTTTTGCTCCATTTACACAGCATCAGATCCTTTAAATCATTTCGTGCTTCTCTACTGTCTCACCATTTGTGATTTCTTATAGAATAACAGTGTTCTCTAACATTCACATACCGTAGCTTGTTTAACAATTCCCCAGTCGATGGGCATACCCTCAATGTCCAGTTCTTTTACCACTACAAAAAGAACTGCTATGAATATTTTGGAACACCTGAAACTCTATCTATTTTTTATGATTTCTTATGGATATATGAATACATTTGTTGTTCTTTGGGCATAGTTCTATATTGCTCTCCTGAACAGTGGGATCACTTCACAACTCTACCAGTAATGCATTAATGTCACAATCTTCCCACAACCTCTCCAATATTGATCATTTTCCCTTTTTGTCATCTTAGCCAATCTGATAGATGTGAGGGGTTACCTCAGAGTAGTTTTAATTTGTATTTCTCCAATCATTAATAATTTGGAGCATTTTTTCACTTGATTATAATTAACCTTAATTTCTTAATTTGAACACTGTCTAGTCACATTCTTTGATGATTTAACTTTGATGCAGTTATCTAGTTTAGAATGAGGACTTTATTAGAATTTCTGGTTGGGAAGATTATTTCCCAGATTTCTGCTTTCCTTCTTTATTTTCTTTTGTTTCTTGGTTTGATTGTTTGTCTTTTTTGCAGGGCAATGGGGTTAAGTGACTTCCCCAAGGTCACACAACTAGGTATTTATTAAATGTCTGAGGCTGGATTTGAACTCAGGTCCTCCTGACTCCAGGGCTGATGCTCTATGCACTGTATCTCTCTGCTTTCCTTCTAATTTCCTGCTAACTTTCATTGAGTTAATTAGTACAAAGACTTTTTTAATTTAATATAATCAAGATCATTCATTTTGCAGTTTATAATATACTCTATTTCTGATTTGGTCATAAATTTTTCTGCTTTCCATGGATATGATAAATAGAATATTTCTTGATCTATTAATCTGTTTATGTTGATACTCTATGACTCAATTCTGCACCCATTTTGACTTTATTTTGGAAGAGGGTGTGAGATGTTGGCCTAAGCCCAGTTTTTGCTATACTCTAGTTTTTCCAACAATTATACTCAGATAGTGAGTTCTTATCCTAGTAGCTAATGTCTCTGAGTTTGTCAAACAGTAGATTACTGTGGTCATTTATTGCAATTTCTTTTCAACCTATCTTAATTGACTGATCCATTACCCTACTGCTTAATTAATAACAGGGAGTTTTGATAATTGCCATTTTGTAGTATTATTTTCAATATGATAGATCAATTGCTTTGCAATATTTTCCTTCATTTTCCCTCTTATTCTTGAAGTTTTGTTGCTCTAGATGTATTTTGTTACTATTTTTTGTTGCTCAGGAAAATAAGTAATTGTTAATTGGATTGGTAGGCCACTGAAAAAGTAATTTAATTTTAGTAGAATTGTCACTCTTTATTATATTAGCACAACCTAATCCTGAGCAATTGACATTTTACCAATTATTTGGATCTCATTTCATTTGAGTGATAAGTGCTTTATAATTGTGCCCATACAGTTTCCAGGTTTTTCAAGGGAGATAGATTCCCAAATACTTAATGTTGTCTATACTTTATATGGAATATCTCTTTCTATCTCTTGTGCTTGTGCTTTGTTGTTTAAATATAAAAATGTTTATGATTTATGTAGGTTTATTTTATAGCCTACTACATTGCTGAATTTGTTAATTGTTTCAAAGAATTTTTAGATGATTTTCTCAGTTTATCTAAGTATACAATCATATCATCTGCAAAGAGAGAAAGCTTTATTTCCTCATGGCCAATTCTGGTTTCTTCAATTTCTTTTTCTTCTCTGATTGCTGGAGCTAATATTTCTAATAATATATTGAATAGTAATGGTGATAATGGGAACTCTTCTGATCTTATTGGAAATGTTCCAAGTTCATCCCCATTATATACAATATTTGTTGATAGATACTATTTATTATTTTAAGGAAACTATTCCTAAACTTTCTAGTATTTTTAATAGAACTGGATGTTGTTATTATCAAAGGTATTTTAGCATCTATTGATATTATCTTATGATTTTCTTATTGATATATTCAATTATATTGAGTGTTTTCCTTAATACTGCACCATCTCTGCCTAAACTGTATAAATGCTACCTAAACATGGGGTATTACCCTAGTAATAACTTGCTGTAATCTCATTGCTAAGATTTCATTTAAGATTTTTGCAACAATGTTCACTAGGAAGATTGGTCTATAATTTGGGATTAATAATTATTGCTAGTTTCTATGATTAGCTGTTTTATTCACTCATTTAAGATTAAGTTATTTAGTTTTCAATTAGTTTTTGATTTAGTCAATAGAATTTTAGAATAAAAATTAGATATTAACAGGCCTCTGGAGAAAATTGAATGAGGATAGAAAGGAATATAATGGAGTCAATATGGCATATGAAGGTTAGTTTTTTCTGAAATAATTTTTTAAAGTCTCTAAACAAACACTAAGGGGAGAGAACACCCCAAAAATTAGTGAAACAATTCCTAAACTCAAGTTATCATAGAGGGTCTTCAGTAAAAGTCTTATTACACTACATAAGTCAAGGATCAGAAAGCCATCAGGAGTCTCTTAGCTTCAGTTGCAGCTCAGTTCCAAGCTCAATACACCAGCAGTGCAACAAACCAGCAGTGATAGTCCTAAACCTCAGAAGACAAAGTTCAAGTTCTATTAACAATGATGAATCAGGTAGGACTGGTTTGGGATAATGCAAAGAACAAACTACTAGCATGTTCCTGAAGTTTCATATACAATTCCATAGGAAAACGATAAATCAGTTATCAGACCCCAGGATCATTGTGTCTCACTTGCGTGAGAAGCAGAGTTCATCTAGAAAAATGAGGAAAACAGAAAAAAAAGAGTAAACAATGGAAAGTTACTATTCAGTTAGGAACAATAAAAATGCCTTCTCAGAGGATGAAAGCTCTGATAAAATGCCTATGTCTTAAACCCCTAAGGGACTTTTGAATAATTCAAAAAAGACCCCTTGGAAGAACTGAAAAAGGATGTCAAAAAGGAAAGAAGAAAGTAAGAAGAAACAGAGAAAAAGTAATGAGAGGCATGCAAGGGAATTATTAAAAATTAAGAAGAAAATATCTTTACAAATAAAATTAACCAATTGGAAAAGGAAGCACAATGTCTAACTAAGAAAAGCAAAACTCAAAAATAAGAATTGGAGAAATGGAAACTACTGACTATATGAGATTCCAAGATTCTTTCATACGGATCCAAATGATGAAAAAAATAAAAGACAATATAAATTAATTTTTAGGAAAAAATGACCAACCAGAAAATAAAGTGAGAGGAGATAATTTATGAAGTACTGGTCTACCTGAAAGCCAGGAGATGAAAAAAGAGCCTGTACAATATATTTCAGGAAAAAAAAATTATTATGACAACCATCTTAATATTAATAAATTGATATTAACAACATTAATATTAATAAAAAGATATGTCATTTTTAGGTTTTTGCAAGGCAATGGGATTAAGTCACTTGCCCAAAGCCACACAGCTAGGTAATTATTAAGTGTCTGAGGTGGAATTTGAGCTCAGGAACTCCTGAATCCGGGACTGGTGCTCTATCCACTGCGCCACCTAGCTGCCCCTTCAAATAGGAATTCTGTGAACTTCAGGTCTCATTTCTAAAATATGTATAAAATTCCATCAAATTTATAAAGTTACAAGTCATCACTCAATTGATAAATGACCAAAGGATATGAACAAATAGTTTTCAAATGAAGAAATTAAAGCTATAAATAATCATATGAAAAAAATTCTCCAAATTATTGTTGATTAGTGAAATGAAAAATTAAAACAAGTCTGAGTGAGCCCTAGATATAATATCTTTGAAAAAATTCATACACCACCCCACAAAAGAGATCTTAAATAAAAACTCCAAGGAATACTGAGGGCAAATCTCAGCAATCTCAGCTAAAGGAAAAAAGACTGCAAGCTCTCAAAAATGAAGCAATCCAAAAACCAATAAGCCATAGTCAATATTACACAAGACTTGTAACCTTCAATATTAAAGGAGTATAGTACTTGGAATGTCATATTACAGAAATCAAACGACCTTGGATTACAACCAAGAATAAACTACCCTTCAAATTTCAGCATAGTCTTTCAGGGCAAAAGATGGATTTTCAACAAAGTGAATGATGTTCAAACTTAGCTCATAAAAAGACAAAAACTAAGCAGAAAGTTTGATAGTCAAATGTGGAACTAAAGATGCAAAAAAAGGTAAATGGAAAGACAAAAGAGCTAATAAGAATAAGGAAAAAAGTTAGTCAATTAGACAGAATGGGAGTATACTACCTGTACTTCTTGATAATTGAATTTATCTTACAAATGTTGAAAGGAGAAATGGTGCACATAAATGTTTGTGTTAATTGATCATAATATGATCATAACTGATGCGAGCTGCATTTCTATTTGGACTGTTGAAGAGAGGGTACTCAGAGAGTGTAGGGGCAAATTAATCAATATAGTAATAATGGTTATGGTTCTTGAGAATTTCACTTCTTGCAGGATAGCTCAAAGGAGTTTAATTTTACAGAAGGTGGAGGATAAAAGAATTAAGACATTAAAAGAAGGATCATACAAGAAGAAGAAAGTGGAGGCACTAGAGAATAATTAAAACCACATGAAGAGACACAAAAGTCCTTAACCTAGTAGAGGTGATTGTCAAAAGTTTTTAATTTTTTTCTCCTCCCATTAATTTTTTTAATCTTAATTCTAATTCTTTTTTTCACAACATGCCTAATAAGGAAATAAGATAATCTTGATTGTACATGTGCAAACTATATCAGATTTTTCCCTGGTAGAGTAGGAGAGTGCAGGGAAGAGTGGGTGGAAGAAAAATGTGTAACTCTAATGTTTGTATAAGGATGGGTGTTGAAAATTATCTTAACTGGTATTTAGGGGGAAAAGTATTAAAAAAAACTTGGAGGGGGTGCCTAGGTGGCACAGTGGCTAGAGCACCAGCCTTGGAGTCAGGAGTACCTGAGTTCAAATCCAGCCTCTGACACTTAGTAATTACCTAGTTGTGTGGCCTTGGGCAACCCACTTAATTCCATTGCCTTGGGGAAAAAAAAGAAAACCTTGGAAAGGCAAAATGAACTGATACAATGTGAAATAAGGAAAAGCAGAATAATATCATTCACAGGAAAGGAATATTGTAAGATGATCTATAGTCCAAAATTTAGTTAGTATCAGCAATACAATGATAAACGAAAATTCAGGAGAACTTAAGATGATAGCTGCTTTCTATCTTCAGAGAAAGAACTGATGGAGTCTCAAAGCAGTATCCATTTTCTTTTTTTAATCTGTTTTCTTTCACAGCATGACTCACATGAAAATGTGTTATCCATGACTTCACATATATAACATGTCACATAATTTTCTTTCTCAATGGGGTAGAGGAGAGAGAGTTTGGAACTCAAAATTAAAAAAAATAATAATTTTAAAAGCTTTTCTGCATGTAATTTGGGAAAAATAATATGTGAAAACAGGGAAAATAATAGAAGAAATAAAAATACTTCAAAATAGTCATTAAATAACATGAAAAATATATTCATTTCATGGTTACAAAAAAGAGAAAGGAATATACCATCTTTTCCTGGGAACGTGGTATCTAAAGAAAAATTGAACATATATTAGGGAATAAAAGCTTCAAATTAAAATGAAAAACACAAGAAATATTGAATGCATGCTTTTCAGTTCATGATGCACTAAATACTCTATCTATTAAAGGGTCATGGTACGATAGAATAAAAATTCATTGGAAGCTTAATAACCAAATTTAAAATAATGAGTTGATCACACAGCAAATCATAGGATTGATCAACAATTTATCTAAAACAATGCCAATCATGATACATTATACTAAAATTTGTGGAATTCAGTCAAAGCATTTATTAAGAGAACTTTTATATCTCTACATGTTAACATAAAAAAATTCAATTACACAGATAAAACTTTGGTTAATCTGATTTGAAAGATGAAAGAAAAATGAAATTACTAGTATAAAAACTAAAATGATGAATTCACCACACATGAGAAGGAAATAAAAGTAATAATTCAGATCTATTTATCTTTTAATTTTGTTTGCTCCATGCCAACAAAATTGAAAATATAAGTGAAATGGATGAATATTTACAAAAATATAAACTATTTCAATTAATAAACAAAATAAATACTTAAATAATATCTTTCTGTAAAAAAAAAAAACCTGAACAAGTTATCAATTAAACTTCACAGTTTAATTTCCTGGTGAATTATTCCAAAGATTTAAAAAATACATAATTCCAATTTTTTATAAATTACTTGAAAAAATAGGTGGACTTCTGCCAGATTCGTTTATGACACCATCTTGGTGTTGACAACTGGACCAAGAAGAGTAAATAAAAGCAAAGCAAATTATAGACCAATCACCTTAATGAATATAGATGCAAAAATCTTAAATACAACTTTAGCAAAAGATTTCAGCAAGTTATCACTTTGGATAATACACTATGATCTGATAGAATTTACACCGGGTCTGCAGGAATGATCCAATATGAGGAAAACTATCACCATAATTTACCATATCAATAACAAAATTAATACAAATGATATGATTATGCCAATGTATAATGAAAAACAACCCTTTGAAAAAATACAGCACCTATTCCTATTAAAAACACCATTGAACATATTAATGAATAAAGTTTTCCTTAAACTGATAAGCAGTTTAAGTTCTAATTGCTCTTTCACAGAATGACTAATTTTGAAAAACATCAGACATGATTGTACATGTATTACTATTTTTCCTAGATTGTTTGCTGCCATGGGGAGAGCGGAGCAAAGGGTAGATGAGAAAAATGGGGAAATCATAAACTTCCAATTGGATGGATATTGAAAATTACCTTGCTTGCAATTGAAAAAATGTATGGCAAAAAAAAAATTAGTGAAGTCTCTTAATGTCTCCCTTTTTTCTTTTGAAAAATAAGTAATATCTTGGTCTCTAAGGCCTTTGTTACTCAAATCATGATACTAATTTGAGTAAATCATCTTATGTAGCAATGACAAACTTTATTTTTTTTTATTTTTATGATTTATTTATTTATTTTCATATTATTATAATACTCTTGTGAAAGTAAACATGAACTCCCCCCTCCAAAAAAAAAAATTAGAGAAATCTCTAGGGAAATGAACTGAGAGAAAAGTGACAATGTACTTCAGTCTCTGTTCAAATTCCACGCACTCCGATTCTGGGATTAGTTATTTTATTTATCATAAGTCCATCAGAGCAAATGATCAAAGGATTTGAACAGACAGTTTTCAAAGTAAGAAATTAAAGCTATATATAATCATATGAAAATTGTCACAAATCATTATTGATTAAAAAATGCAAATACATCAACTATGAGTTATCACCTTATACCTATCAGATTGGCTAAGATGGCAAAAAGGGAAAATGATAAATATCGAAGAGGTTGTGGGAGTATTGGGGCATTAATACTTTGCTGGTAGAGTTGTGAACTGATTCCACCACTCTGGAGAGCAATATGGAACTATGTCAAATGAGCAATAAAACTTTTCATACCTTCTGACCTAGCAATTCCAATTCTTTGACTACAACCTTAAGAAATAAAAAAAATAAGAAAAGTCTCACATGTTACAAAATATTCATAGCACCTCATTTTGTAGCAGCAAAGAATTGGAAATTGAGAGGATGCCCATCAATAGGGTAATTATTACACAAGTTATGGTACATGAATATTATTGAATATTATTGTTCCATAAGAAACCATAAATGGTCAAACTCTATGGAACAATTTACAAGATCTGATGCTGAGCAAAGAGAGTAGAACCAAGAGAACAATGTGCATTGTTAACAACAACATTATGAGATGATCTACCCTAATGGATGCAGTTGCTTCAGCTAGGACAATCATATTAAACTGGCAATGGTCAGTGCTATTCCCATCCAGAGGTAGAAAAACAAAAGAAGTTATATTGGTTCACTT
The DNA here is from genome assembly GCF_037893015.1 of Macrotis lagotis. Classification (NCBI taxonomy): domain Eukaryota; kingdom Metazoa; phylum Chordata; class Mammalia; order Peramelemorphia; family Peramelidae; genus Macrotis; species Macrotis lagotis. Next base: position 101,090,067 of record NC_133662.1, on the reverse strand, counting down.
CATTTTACACAGGCAAAAGACTGCAGGATTTGTATAGATTGAAAAAAAAAAAAAAACACAACCACTTCCTAGGACCAGAGTCTCCATTTGAAAAGGATCTCTAGGGGCAGCTAGGTTGTTCAGTGGAACAAAAAGTTGAAAAATTGCTCCATTCTGTCTTTTTGTGATTTGTTTCACTCCAGAACCAATTTAGAGGTTTGATTGAATGTTGTTTCTTAAGGAAAGTGGGAAGATAGCAAGCAAATTTATGGATTCTCTCTCTCTGCCTTCTTGGTTGCACTTCTAGAAAGGATATTTTCACTTAAATATACCCAAAACAGAACCTTTTATTTCCCCCCCCAAAAAAAACCACCCCCATACACATATAAACTTCTCTTTTGTATAATTGTGGAAGACAACACCATTGATCCCTCAGGTTCCTAACCTAGTAATAACCCTGGATCCTTCATTATCTCTTGTCCCCCACATCCATTGTGCTCCTATTTTGCCAATTTCTCTTTTGAAAATTCTCTCAAATATTTTTTTAAGGTTTTTGCAAGGCAAATGGGGTTAAGTGGCCTGCCCAAGGCCACACAGCTACGTAATTATTAAGTGCCTGAGACTGGATTTCAACCCAGGTACTCCTGACTCCAGGGCCGGTGCTTTATCCACTGTGCCACCTAGCCTCTCCTCTCTCACATATTTTTGTTTCTCTGTTCTGACACTATCACCATTCGAGTGTCAGCTCTTATTATTATGCTTTGCTAATTGCAAAAACCAGATAGTTGATCTGTTTATCTTAAGATACTTCCTATATTCTCTCTAACTCCCAAAATGATTTTCTTAAAGTACAAATCTGAATATCTGACCCCAATACTCAATAAATTCCGGTGTTATTCCACTGATTCCAGGATCAAATTTAAAATGCTTTATTTGGCATTAAGATTCAGTTAACTTAAACCTCTCCTATTTTCCTAGTTTTCTTACATAACACTCCTTGATATTTGCTCTTTTAAAAAGTTCAACAAACAAGACATTATATTCTCTGGCTCAATCCCATGCTTGAAATTGTCTTCTTCCTTAAATCTGCCTAATGACTTCCATCTTTTCCTTTTATTCCTAACTGAAATCTCACCTTCTACAAGAAGTTTTCCCCAACCCATCTTATTGTAGTACTTTATCTCCATAATTATTTTCTACTTTTTCTTTTAATTAGTTTGGCATTAATAATATATATATATATATATATATATATATATATATATATATATATATATATACGTACACACAAATATGTACATATATAGACTTTAGGCATCTTGAGGGTTAGGAACTTTTGCTTTGTCTCTTTTTACATCCTTAAGTTTTAGAACAGTGTTTACCATATATTAAGTGTTTGATAGATGTTAATTGAATGAAGAAAATCCTTGATTTTAGAAAACAAATATCTTATAATATTTTAATTCATTTTTATTTTGAACTTTGGACTATGCTGAAAAAATTCATTTATGATACCTGACTAGAACATCTATTCCTAAAGTGGCTATTTTTTAAAAATCTGATTGTGGGAACTTACAAAGAATGCCTGTGCATCTCCTAACCCCTGTTAGATTTTCTAACAAGGACATAATTCCTCTTGAAATCCTCCCTCTTGTTTCCTTTAATTAAATTTCCATCTGGAAAATTATAATCTCATAATATGGGAAATATTTTTGTAAGTGAACATAGCATGTTTCCAAATAAATTTATCCAGAAATTTGCCACAGTTAACATGGTTGTTGTGATTCCATTAATCTGATCATTAAATTACAGGGCATTTAACAGACTGCATACCATCAGTCCTTCAAGGCAGCACAGCTGGATTCATTTTTCAGAATGAAAGATTACTCATCATAAACATGCACTGGTAGTGAGTCTGAAAATCCATCAACTCTATGTTATAATTGGCTGTGGGGATCAGTACTTCCTGCTAACCACTGTGTGGTATTAAACAAAACTGAAATATTTAGTTTTAATTAGAATTTAGAAATTAAATTCTAAATCAAATCTAGGACAGTGTTACAAAGGCAACTGTATCATTGAAATAAAAGTTAAGGTACTTTCAATGAAAATATTTCACCTATATGCCTACAACAGTGAATGCCTACTAAATCAGCCCATAGTTTTAAGATATACAATATCTGAAATTTTTGAAAAGCCCTGACTTAAAATTAAAATATTTTCTGCATTGGTAGGAGACTTTTAGGTCATGAAAATTAAGTCAGAAATTTATCCCAACACAGAACTTTATTTCTTGTGTTTATAATACACTCCTTGAGAACTAATGACTGCCTTTGGGGAAAGATTAGTCAGAACTCTGAAAAATTCAGATCTAAATGATTTGTGTAATCTACAGAAGACCAAAAGAGCAGAATTGTAGGCCTTATCCTTATATAAAATGTCTCTGAGGCAAATAATTTAAGATCATCCATTCTGTATGAAGAGTGCAAGTCATCTTATAGGGATAATTCATTTTGCCTATCTTTGTCACCTCAGTCTAGAGCAGTATTTCAATAACACAAAATGTACAAAGGCACAAATAATATTAAAGCCAAAATGCTGTCAGATCAACTTGAGGGTTATAGACTCAAAATTGGTTTCTCAACTTCTTTTTATAAGTAAAATGTGCCTTTCCCACATATGTTAAATTTTCCCAATTTTCCATGTTTTCAATGAATTATAGGGTAGTGATAGGGGAATAATAACAGCGTGGTGTCATGCTTCCAGAAAAAAATTTCCTTTCTAGAGTAGAACCACGATGGTGGAGTAAGGCAGGGATTCATTTAAGTTCTCCCTCAAACCCTTCCAAACACTTATATAATGGATCTTAGCAATGACTAGAATAGCAGAACACACAGGATGGAGTGAAATAATCTTTTAGCCTAAGACAATTGAGAAGGTGAGCAAGAAAGGTCTCTTGGGTGAAAGGACCACAGACCAGCACAGGGCCCAGCATACAATCAACAGACTTTGGAGACCACTGAATCAACAGTAGTACCTAATGCTCTTGGAGCTTCAGTCTATAGAGAATAAGGGGATCTTCCAATTGATCAGAAGGGGATTGCAAGGACCTGTTTTCTAGAAGTTAGGCATAACTCTTGTTTCTTTGTCCATACTCAGATCCTGGTCACAGTCCTGGATGGGAATGTCAACGTGAAGAGCAACACAAGCACATCAATCGTTGAGGTTCTAAGGAAGAGCTCTTCTTGCAGTCCCAGTGTAGAAAAGAATACAGAAAAGAATACTCAAAAGCCAGGATATTAAATAGACCTCTTCTTAGATCATACTACTTTGGAATAACTGAAAACTTAAACATACTTAGAAGTATCTCTGAAAATACATGCACAAAACTTCTGAAACTTGATACAGGATGCTCTCCACCCTCAAAAGTCAGCCTCTACTATAAACAACAGATAAATTTCAAGTAATAGACTGGGAAAATTGATCAAAAAATGCAAAAAATATCTAACCATAGAAAGTAATCATGTTCACAGGGGAATGATGAAATGGTCTCAAATTCAAAAGACTTCTTTGAAAAGATCAAAAACAAAATTTAAAAACCAAAAGGAAGAGAAGAAGAAAAAAAGGATAAAAGAAATGAGTCATGCAACGAGAATTATGAAAATTTAACTGAAGAAAATAATTTTAAAAGTGAAATTGAGGAGCTGGAAAATGCAATTAGCCTTTGGACAAATGGAAATGAGAGATTCTGTAAGACACTAAAATTCCTTTAAACAAAACCAAAAGACTGAAAAAAATAGAAGAAAAAGGAATGTACCCCCAAGGAAAAATAACCCAACAGGAAAAAAGCTCCAGGAGATGATAGGCACTAGATGATAGCTATGCATATATAAATAAATATATGTAGATAGGTAACATTATCCATAATTTATTACATTTACAGCTAGTCATTTTATCAGAGTTCTTAAGTCTTACAAATTTAATATACTAGATGGCACAGCAGATAGTAAATTGAATTCAGATCTATCCTCAGACACTTGACACTTGCTAGCTATGTGATTTTGGACAAACAGTTAATCCTGATTGCCTCACATCCAGGGCAATTTCCAGTCATCATAATTCACATGTGGTCATTGGACCTGGATGACTCCAGTGAAGAAAGTGGTGAATTCGCACAGCACAGTCCACTCAAATACAATGCAAATGAATGTCATGGTATCACCTTCCTAATATCATGTTCTTTGAAAATGAAGGACTAACCATATCTTTACAATATTTTTGAGTAAATGGTCTGATTCTTCTCTCCATTTAGCATCAGTACATAGAAGTCTCTGCAGGGTTTTTTTTCCTATCTGAAAATGTCCCTTTTATCATTTTTTGTAGCACAATGATATCCATTACACAGGTTGTAACTTGTTCATCCATTCTCCAATTGAAAAGTCCTATTTGTTTTCAATCCTTTGCTGTCATAAAAAGTTGCTATAAATATAATTCTACAAAGAAATAATTTCTTTCTTGCTCTGATCTATTTGAGGCATAGAACTTATAGTAATATCTCTGGACCAAAACATATGCACAGTTAAATAACTTCTGGTAAAGAATTTCAAATTGCTTCTTTTTTTGTTTGTTTGTTTTTTACAAGAGAGTGAGGTTAAGTGACTTGCTCAAGGTCACACAGGTAATTACAAAGTGTCTGAGGCTGGATTTGAGGTCAGTTTTTCCAGACTCCTAGGCTCTTGCTTCATCCACTGCACCCCGTAGACACCCTTCAAATTGTTTCTTGAGAATTTTTGCCCTCCTGTTTAGTTTCCTCTTGATGTTCTTAAGCTTATCAATTACAGATAATTATAAATGTCTCATATCTCACTGTGGATGTTCCTAAAAGTTAAACAGCAATGCAAACAACAATATACAACAGCTATAATAACATTGCATTGAGAGACTTACTATGAAATACCAGAGGTGTTAATTTTTTATTTTTGGCTTAGACAGGTTGTAACTGATAAACTGTGTTCTGTTCTCAGTACAACATGGAGAATTTTCAATATAAGATCCAAACTATTAGAACCTTTGCTTTATGATTCAGTCTGCTACATGTTTCTCTTTTGAAATGGAACTGTTCTGATTGCATCAAATCCCAGAACACTGAGATCACTTATTTATTGAGGGATTGTGTTTATTTGATATATACATACACACACACACACACACACACACACACACACACACACACACATATATGTATATATATATATTAACATTTGAGTTTTTACATAAATGTTTTATTTATTTTCTTATAATATTCAATAGTTGCTTCTGCTTATCATTTTTGGTAAGAATTTGAATTTTATAATATTTCCCCAGCCTCCCTACCCTTCCGCTCTAACCCCTCCAACCCCCTCAGAAGGCAGTCTGGTAATCTGTTTCCATGGTATGCATTGATCAAAATTAAATGTGTTGAGGAAAAATATAATATCCTTGAGAGGAAAACCAAAATATTAGAGATAGCAAAATTATGTAGTAAATAAGAATTTTTTTTAACTTGAAGGTAATAGACTTTGGTCTTTGTTTAAACTATACTGTATTTTCTCTGGATACAGATGATATTCTCTTTTCACAAATACCCTAAAATTGTACCTGATTAATGCTTTGATGGAATGAGCAAATCCTTAAGGTTGATCATCACCCCTATGTTGTTACTTTTGAGTGTGCAGTATTCTTCTGGTTCTGCTCATCTCGCTTAGCATCAGTTCATGCAAATGTTTCCAGGCTCCTATGAAATCCCATACCTCCCAGTTTCTAATAGAATAATAGAATTCTATAACATTCATATACCACAGTTTGTTCAGCCATCCCACAATTGATGGACATTCACTTGATTTCCAATTCTTTGCCAACACAAACAGGGCTACCATGAATAATGTCGTAAATGTGGGGTTTTTACCCTTTTTCATTATCTCTTTAGGATACAGACACAGTAGTGGTACTGCTGGATCAAAGGGTATGAACATTTTTATTGCCCTTTGGGCATAATTCCAAATTGCTCTCCAGAAAGTTTGGATGAGTTCACAGCTCCACCAGCAATGTAATAGTGTCCCAGATTTCCCACAACCCTTCCAACACTGATCATTGTTGTTTCTGGTTATAAAGACCAATCTGAGAGGTGTGAGGTGGTATCTCAGAGATGCTTTAATTTGCATTTCTCTACTCAGTAATGATTTAGAGTAATATTTCATATGACTAGGGATAACTTTGATTTCCTCATCTATAAATTGCTTTTGCAAATCTTTTGACCATTTTCAATTGAGGAATGGTTTATTTTTTTATGAATTTGACTCAGTTCTCAATATTTTTAAGAAATTAATCCTTTGTCAAAAATACTAGTTGCAAAAATTGTTTCCCAATTTACTACATTTCTTTTTATCTTGGTTACTGTAGTTTTGTTTCTGGCAAAGATTTATAATTTAATGTAATCAAAATTATCTAGTTTTTAATGGTGTTCTACATCTCTTCCTTAGTCATGAACTGCTTCCCTTTCCATTGATCTGGCAGGTAAATTATTCCTTGTTTCCTGAAATTGCTTATAATATTGTCTTTTATGTCTAAATCCTGTACCATTTTGATCTTATCTAGGGTTAGGATGTGAGGTGTTGTTCTCAACCAAGTTTTTGCCATACTAACTTCCAGTTTACCCAAGAGTTTTTTTTTTTTTCCAAGAGAGTTCTTACCACAGAAACTGGACTCTTTGGGTTTATCAAGCAGCAGATTACTATAATCATTTCTTATTGTCTCTTTTGCACCTAGTCTACTTCACTGATCCATCACTATATTTCTCAGCTAGTACCAGACAGTTTTGATAATTAATGCTTAAAAATATAGTTTTAGATTTGGTATGGCTAAGTCACCTTCTTTTGCACTTTTTCCCTTAAATCCCTTGATATTCTTGACTTTTTGTTTCTCCATATGAAGTTAGTTACAATTTTTTCTAGTTCATTAAAGTAATTTTTTTGGAAGTTTGATTGGTAAGGCACTAAATAAGTAGTTTAATTTAGATAGAATATCATTATATTAACTCAGCCTTTCCATGAGTCATTGACATTTGCAGTTATTTTAGTCATTTTATTTATGTGAAAATTATTTTAAAGCTGTTTTCATAGAGTTTCTGAATCTGCCTTAGCAGACAGACTCCCAAGCATTTTATAATATTTGAAGATACTTTTAATGGAATTTCTCTTTCTAACTCTTGCTGCTGTATCTTGCTAGAAACATAGAAATACTGAGGATTTATTTGAGTTTTTTTTATATCCTGGTACTTTGGTAAAGTTGCTAATTATCTCTAGTAATTTTTAAATGATTTTCTAATATTCTCTAGATATACTATTATATCATCTGCAAAGAGTGGGAGCTTTGTATCTGCCTTCTGAATTCTACTTCCTTCAATTTCTTTTTCTTCTCTTAATGCTGAAGCTAATATTTCTAATACAATAGTTGTGGTGATAGCAGGCATCTTGTTTCATCCCTGATCTTACTGAGAATGTATCTAACTTATCTCCATTGCATACAATACTTACTTTTTTTTGGTTTTTGCAAGGCTATGGGATTAAATGATTTGCCCAAGGCCACACAGCAAGGTAATCATTAAGTGTCTGAGGATCAGATTTGAACTCAGGTACTACTGACTCTAGGGCAGGTGCTCTATCCACTGTGCAACCTAGCCGCACCCTGCATCCAATACTTGTTGATAGTTTCAGATAGATAATGCTTATCATTCTAAGTGAAAATCCATTTATTACTACATTCTCTATTGCTTTTAGTATGACTGTGTGCTCCATTTTGTCATAAGCTTTTGAGCTTTTGAGATATACATATAATTTCTGTAAAGGTTTGTTATTGATAGAGGCAATTATACTAACAGTTTTACTGTTATTGAACTAACCCTGCATTCCTGGGATAAATCCAATTTGGTCATCATGTGTTATCCTACTGATAACTTTCTGTAATCACTTTTCTAAGATTTAAGATTTTTGCATCAATACACATTAAGGAAATTGTTCTATAATTTGTCTTTATTTGTTTTGATTCTTCCTGGTTTAGGTGTCAGCTCCATATTGGTGTTATAGAATGCATTAAGTAGAAATCTGTCTTCAACTATTTTTTCAGAGTTTATATAGAATTGAAACCAATTGTTCCTTAAATGTTTGATAGAATGTACTTGTGATTTCATCTGAGTTCAATGATGACTTGTTGAATTTCTTTTTCTGATACAGGGTTATTTAGTTATTTAATTTACTCATCATTTAAACTGGACAAATTATGTTTTTGTAAAAATTCATCCATTTCACTTGGAATGTCAAATTTATTGGCATACAGTTCGGCTAAATCATTCTGAATTATTACTTTAATTTCCTCTTCATTGTTGGTGACTTGCCCTCTTTCATTTATGATATTAGTAATTTGGTTTTCTTTTTTCTTCTTCTAATCAAATTACACAAAGGTTTATCAAATTTATTGTTTTTTCATTAAAAAGCTGCTGGTTTTATTTATTATTCCAATAGTTTTCTTGCTTTCAATTTAATTTCTCCTTTCATTCTTGAAATTTCTAATTGGTATTTAATTGGGACCTTTTAAATTGTTCTTCCTATATTTTTTTAGTTGTATGCTTAGTTCAGTGATTCCTTCATTCTCTATTTTATTCATGTAAACATTTAAAAGTATCTGATATCTACTATTAATCACTTTGACTGTATCCCACAAGTTTTGGTGTATTGTCTCATTATTGTCATTTTCTAGGATGAAATCATTGATTCTATCTATAATTTTTCGTTTCGTCCACTCATTCTTTAAAATGTGGCTATTTAGTTTCGAATTAGATTTAGGTCTAGCTCTCCATGGTCAATTATTGCATGTGATTTTTATTGCATTATGAATGAACTGAGAAGGAAGAATTCACCATTTCTGCCTTTATGCATTTGATTATAAGGATTTTATGCCCTAGTACATAGTCAATTATTGTGTGACTGCCATGTACTGCAAAAAAAAAGTATATTCCTATCTATTCTCATTCAATTTTCTCCAAAGGTCTATCCTGTCTAGGTTTTCTAACATTCTAATTAGCTCCTTAACTTCCTTCTTGTTTATTTTATGACTTGGGGAAGATGGAAGTCTCCCTGCAGTAGAGCTTTCTGTCTATGTCTTCCTGAACTCATTCAGCATCTCCTCTAACAATCTGGATGCTATACAACTTGGTACATACATATTTAGTATTGATATTGTTTCATTGTCTAGTGTACCTTTTAGGAGGATATAGTTCCCTGCCTTTTCTACTTTAATGAGATCTATTTTTGCAGCTGCTTTGGCTGCAATAAGGATTGCTAGCCATGGCTTTTTCACTTCAGCTGAATCAAAATAAATTCTGCTACAACCTTTTTCCTTTATTCTATATGTATCTCTCTGCTTCAAATGAGTATCTTGTAAGCAGCATATTACAGGACTCTGGCTTGTAAATTACACTGTTATTCATTTACATTTTATGGGAGAGTTCATCCCATTCACATTCAAAGTTAAAATTCCTAACTCTTTATTGCCCTTCTTCCTCTATTCCCTCTGTATTTTTCCGATTTTTTTTCACTTTGACAATGTTCACCAGTATTTTCCTTCCCAATACCACCTCATTTAGTGTGGTTTCCCCTTATTTCCAACTCCTCTCCCCTTTCTTTCCCCCTTTCCTTTTGCCTTTTCTTCTTCCCTTCCCTTCTTTCTGTTAGCTCTTCTTTTCCTTCCCCCTTTCCCCTTTTCCCATTTAGTACTTGAGAGGTAAGATACTTTCCTTAACTGAGTCTTTGTGTGTGTGTGTGTGTGTGTGTGTGTGTATGTGTGTGTGTGTGTGTGTGTGTGTGTGTGTGTACGCCAATGTTTCTTTGAGTCAAATCTGATGAGAGTAAGATTCAGGAGGTTGTCACCTTCTTCATTCTTCCACTCTATTACAATATGTCTTTTGTGCCTCTTCATGTAATATAATTTACCCACTTCAATCTCCTCCATCCTTCTGTCTCTTTACCCTTTTAGAAAGATGTTTTAAATCATTCTATCAGAGTCACAGACAAGTCATGAGTGTCCATTACTTCTGGCTAAGTGGATTCATTCTACTAAAGTTATCCTTGTCAAGAGTTATGAGACTGTCATCCAGGAAGTGATATAGCCAGGTTCAACTTATTGGATAGTAGTTTTTCCTCTTTTTCTTCCTTTTAAGTTATCATGTGTCACTTGAGTCTCCTGTTTAAAGTCCAAAATTTCTATTTAGCTCTGTTATATTCATCAGGAAAGTTGGTAGTCTCCTTTTTCATTAAATGCCCCTCTTCCCCCCTTCAAGATGAGGCTCAGTTTTGCCATATAGTGAGTTCTTGGCAGCATTCCAAGCTCTTCAGAATATCATTTTCCAGGCCCTTTGATCCCTTATTTCAGGCAGGTCCTATATCATTCATACAGTGGGTCCTTCTTATCTAAATTGTTTCTTTCTGGCTCCTTGCAGGATTTTCTCTTTTATCTGATAGTTCTGGAATTTGGTCACAATATTTCTTAGTGTTTTCATTTTGGGATCATTTTCAGGAGGAGATCAATTTATTCTTTCAATAAATATTATGCCCTTTGGTTCCATAATATCACCACATCTTTCCTTCACTAAATCCTGAAATATCAATGCAGGTTTTTTATCCTCAATGTTTCAGAAGCCCAAAGATTCTTAAGTTGTCTCTCCTGGATGGTGCCTCTAGTTCACTCATTTTGCTGATGAACTTTTTTACATTTTCTTCTTTTTTTATTGTTTTGATTTTGTTTAGCAGATTCTTGCTCTCATGTAATCATTAGTTTCCACAGATTCCATTCTTTATTTTTAGAGAATAAATTTCTTCATGTACCTTTTGCAGCTCTTTTCCCAATTGGTGAGTTCTATTTTTGAAGGAGTTTTCTGTTTGCCCGATTGTTGTTTCGAGAGAATTATTTTCTTTATACACTTAACCAATTGTATTTTCCAAGGATTTGTTTTCTTGTTGCAAATTGTTGATTTTCTTTCCAATGGATATTTAAATTCCTTCCTGATCTCTTCTATGAAGTCTTTCTCAGCTACAGACCAATCCATATTCCCCTCAGAATTTCTAGATCTCTCTCTGAGTTAGGATCTTTCTTTTCCAGGCAACTTTTGATGGACCCCCACCCCTTTTCTGTGGATTTTCTACATTTTCCTGGGATCTTGTTTTTGAGGGAGGGGATGGTTCACAGACATTTATTGTTGAAATCCTGGAGACTTTGCTCGCTGGTATTAATAAGTCCAAGTGGACATGCCAGTAGGGAGTGCTGGGTGCTTTCTCTGGAGTTCCTATTACCTTGATCTGTGGCCCACTCCTAGGTGGTGTGGACTCAACTAGAAACAGAAGGATTCTGCTGAAAATACAGGCTCTTGGCCCTAGTCTTCCACATCACCCTGGTGGAATGGCTCAATGTCTAAAAGCCCTCTGGAACTCCCCTGCCTGCTGCTCACACAGCAAAGTTTCCACGCATGTTCTCAGGTTAATCCTGGACCTCACCGCACCATTCCTGCTCTGGCTCTCTGCTTTCTACCCCTTGCTCACCCATGCTCACCTGAGACAGACCTTGTTGGCAGATGTTTTTGGGTTTTGTGGGTCCAAATTCTATTAAGACGCTTGATTCATATTAGTGCTGACGGAAAGCCAGGTGTCTTTAGGACAGTGCCTGTCTTCTCTCTGCCATCTTGACCTGAAGAAACACTGGAATCTCTTGAATGAGACCCATAATCAGTCATAGAAAATTATTCTAATAATATATTAAAGTGTCTGAATAGATTTTGAAAATATCTATTCTTTAGTCTATTGACTTAAGTGGATATTAACTCCAGGCTTTCTATAACAGTATGTAATCTGAGAGGTGAACTTCAGCTAAGTTATTTAGATAATTGTCCCAAATAAAAAGGAAGGAAAAGACCATGCTGGATTAAAAGACAACCTTAGAGATAATAAAATTAGATATTACACAAGACAACATTTAAAAATTGAAGATAATAAGCTTTGATCTTTGCTTAAACTTCACAATTCTTTCTCTGGATACAGATGATATTTTCCATTACCACTTCCCTAATATTGTCCCTGATTACTGCAATGATGGAGTGAACAATTTTTGTAATGTTCTTCGGGTTCTCCTCATCTCAGCATCAATTCATGGATAAATTTCTAGACTTTCCTGAAATCCCATCCCATATGATTTCTTATAGAACAAGTGTTTCATCACATACATATACCACAATTTGTCCAACAGCTTTCTGATATATGAGGATCCCTTCAATTTCCATTTCTTTGCTGTTACAGAGCTGATATGAATATTTTAGTATATGTGGGATTTTTATGCTTTTTGTGATCTCTTTTGAATACAAACCCAGTAGTGATATTTCTGGATCAAAGAGTGTGCACATTTTTATTTTGGACATAATTCCAAATTGCTCTCAAGGAAGGTTGAATGAGTTCACAACTCCACCAACAATGCATTAGTGTCCTAGATTTCTCACGTCCCTTCCAACATAGATCATTATGCTTTATAGTCATATTGGTCAATCAGAGAGGTGTAGGGTGATGATTTATAGAAGATTTAATTTGTATTTCTCTAATTAATAATGATTTAGATAAATTTTTCATGTGACCATAGATAGCTTAGAATCCATCTAAGAATTGACTCTGTATATACTTTAAACATTTGTCAATTGGGAAATGACTTTTTTTAGGAAACTTGACTCATTTATTTATTTATTTTAGAGGTGAATCCTTTGTCCAAAACACCAGTGGCAAAAATTATTTTCCAATTTAATACATTCTTTTGATCTTGGTTACAGTGGTTTTGTTTGTGTAAAAAAAAAGCACTTTAATGCACTGAAATAAAATTATCCAGTTTATTTTTAATAATATTCTCAAGCTTTTGTTTGGTCATAACCTTCTCCCCTTTCCATAGATCTGATAAATTATTCCTGGTTCTACTAACTTGTTTATAATATTGTCTTTTATGTCTAAATCCTCCATCTATTTTGACCTTATCTTGGAATAGAGTGTGAGGTGTTCTAATTCTATTTCCTGTCGTACTATCTTCCAATTTTCCCAGCAGTTTTTATCAGAGTGAATTCTTTTTTAATTAAAGATTTTATTTATTTTGAGTTTTACAATTTTTCCCAAATCTCAATTCCCTCCCCCAGCCCCCCCCACAGAAAGCAATTTGTCAGTCTTTACATTGTTTCCATGTTGTACAGTGATAAAAATTGAGGGTGATGAGAGTGAAATCATATCCTTAAAGAAGAAACATAAAGTATAAGATATTTTATTTATAAATTAAAGGAAATAATCCTTTAACTTTGCACAAACTACATGGTTTTTATCTGGATACAGATGGTATTCTCCATTGCAGAAAGCCCCATATTGTCCCTGATTGTTGCACTGATGAAATAAGTGTGTCCATTATATCCTCCATTATAGGCTAATGTCCAAAGCATAATAACAGTTAATCATCACCCCCATGTTGCTGTTAGGCTGTATAGAATTTTCCTGGTTCTGCTCATTTCACACAGCATCTTTTCATGCAAATCCCTCCAGGCTTCACTGAATTTCCATCCCTCCTGGTTTCTAAGAGAATAATAGTGCTCTATGACATACATATACCAGAGTTTGCTAAGCCATTCCCCAATTGAAGGACATTTACTTGATTTCCAATTCTTTGCCACCACAAACAGGGCTGCTATGAATATTTTTGTACAAGTGATGTTTTTACCCTTTTTCATCATCTCTTCAGGGTATATACCCAGTAGTGGTATTGCTGGATTAAAGGATATGCACATTTTTTTTTACCCTTTGGGCATACTTCCAAATTTCTCTCAAGAAAGGTTGGATGAGTTCACAGCTCCACCAACAATGTAATAAGTCCTAGATTTTCCACATCCCTTCCAAAAATGTTCATTATAATTTCTGGTCATATTGGCCAGTATGAGAGGTTTGAGGTGGTACCCCAGAGAATCTTTAATTTGAATTTCTCTAATAAGTAATGATTTAGAGCAATTTTTCATATGAATATAAATTCTGTAATTTGCCTTTGCATATCCCTTGAACCATTTCTCAACTGGGGAAATGGCTTTTGTTTTTAAATATGACTCAGTTCACTGTATATTTTAGAAATGAGTCCTTTGTCAGAAACATTAATTGTAAAGATTGTTTCCCAGTTTACTATATTTCTTTGGATCTTTGTTGCAGTGGTTTTATCTCTGCAAAAGTTTTTTTTTTTTTTTAATTTAATGTAATCGAAATCATCTAGTTTGTTTTTAGTGGTGCTCTCCATCTCAGAGTGAATTCTTAACCCAGAAATTGAAATCTTTGGACTTATCAAAAAATAGATTAGTATAGTCATTTTTTGCTGTCTCTTTTGAACCTAATATATTCTACTGATCCACTACTCTATATCTTAGCCAGTATGAGACATTTTTGATAACTGATGTTTTATAACATAGTTTTAGATTTGGTTTGGATAGGCTTCCTTCTTTTGCATTTTCTTTTCATTAATTCTCTTGATATTCTTGACTTTTTGTTTCTCCATATGAATTTAATTACTATTTTTTCTAGCTCACTAAAGTAATTGAAAACATCTTTAAAAAAAAACTAAAAAATGTTCTCCCTAGTATGAATTATATTTACTAATCTTGGAATAGTTGAAGAATCAAATTGTTAGTTATCCAAAATGTGATGAACTCCTGAAGAATTCAATTTTCCTCTCTCACATGAGCCTATCAATGTTTCTTTCATCTTAAATCTACAGAGTAAACTTTATAAAACTTCATAAAAAACTAAATTATTCCCTTTTCATTGCTATATTATTAATTTTATGCAGTGTTCCTATCCCAATCATTGTCATTAATTGCAATTGCTCCATGTTACAGCTACATCTTTGACATCTTTGAGTGATCCATATATTTATGCCTTTATTTGAAAATGTTAATTCTCATACACTAAGTCAACTGGATCTATAATTTCTCCTCTGTGATTATTATCTTTTTTGATGACTAACTTATCTAAAATTCATCTTCTTCAACTCTTGTCAATGAACTCTCATATGCATACATCCCAAATTCTAAGGCTCTTTTTTAATTTATACTGAGAGTCTAAGAATACAAGTTTATCACCAAGGGGCAACCATTACTTATATACCATTCTTCACATATGATAAATTCATCTTCTTTTTCATTTAAGAATTTATCTTAAGATACTATTAACCCCAAGAAATAGTATAAATTTGACAAAAACTGTTGAAAAATCTGGAAAGTAGCCTGGCAATAATTGTTTTCAGAATAGTATTTTACCCTATAAACACAAATAAGTTCTAAATGCATATATTGATAAGCACATCAAAGAATATATTATGAACAAAGAAGAGATGAAAGAAGGTTTTTGTTTGTTCAGCTGTGAATAGCAAGGGACCACAAGCATCTGACAATTAAAATGGAAAAATTTTGATCTCAAGGATTTGTAAAGTTTTTGGACAAATCAAATAAATACAGATAAAATTAAAGGGTAAAATATCTTTAGCAAAAATTTTTCCAATATCTTTCTTTGATTACATCTGATCTCTAGAGAATATAGAGAACTTACTTAAATATATAAGAATACACACACACACACACACACACACACACACACACACACACACATATATATATGCCATTTTTTTATAAGCCACTGGCTAAGGATATAAAAAGTAGCTCAATAAAGAAGAAACATATACTATTAATAAAAATACAAAACAACTCTTTGAATTTAATAATAGGAAATATGCAAATTGAAACCACAAGAATTTATGTCACAACCAATAAATTGGTTAAGACAAAAGAAATGGAAAATGATAATTATTGGGGAGACTTGCAAGTACCTGGTACCAAAATTCTAGAACACGCTTTTGAACTGCTGCCTGCCCTCCCTACGCTGCTGCCCCCCACTGTTTCAGCTTTCTCTCTGCCTGCTGAGAGGGTGAGGCTGACCAGATTGTGGATGGTTAAAAAGCTGTCACAAGCCTCTTCACTTACCCCTCCTCACCACCCTCAGTCACAACCTTCCTGCATCAAGTAGGGGCTTGTTTGATGATGGCGATTGTATCTGGAACAAAAGATACAGGAAGCAGAAGATGGCAGGACATCTACTAGCCTATGTGGTGGACTGTGGCACAAGCCATACAAAACTTGGACATGCTGGAAATGCAGAAACACAATTTATGATTCCTTCATGTATTTCTATCATGGAGTCTCCCAAAGTAGGAGATCAAGAAGAGGGTTATGAAGGGCATATATAATCTAGATTTCTTTATTGGGCCTAAAAAATAGAAAAATCAACATGCAAAGAAGTGGCCAATTCATTATAGTACTGAAGGTTGGAACTTGATGGAGAAATTGATGAAGACATGACCTTTAAATGCTATAGGCAGAACCTGAAAATCATTACTTTTTGTACTTACCTTCCAAGAAATACACCAGAAGCAGGGAATATTGAGCTGAACTTTTGTGATGCCTTTAATATTCCAGGTTTGTGCAGAGCTGTACCAGCTGCTTTTCTTATTTTACCTGCATCTTGGCCATCAAGGCAGGTAGAAGAGTGGATACTTACTGGTACAGTTATAAGTCCTGGACATGATGTCACTCATGTCATTCCTTTGACTGAAAGGAATGATATTAGCACCTGTATCAATTTAATATTTTATTCAACAGTTATTGAGAGAACAAGAAATAGGAATTCTTCCTTGGAGGAAATATTCCAAGGAATATCCTTGGAAACCACTAAGGCTCTGAAGGAATTTTATAAATATAGCTACCCAGATTTAGTCAAAGAATTTAACAAGTATGATACATATGGGTTAAAATGGAATCAACAATATGCTAGAATAAATATAATCTCAAAGAAATAATTTTGCATGGATATTCGTTATGAACAATTCTGGGTCCAGAAATCTTTCTCCCTGTGTTTGCCAATTCAGACTTCAAACAACCTATCTCAGAAGTTGTAAATGAGGTAACTTAGAATCATTCCATCCATGTCAGATATCCCTTCTGAAAGAATACTATTATCTCTAGGATTCAAACCATGTTCAGGAATTTTATATATCAACTACAATGAGATTTGAAAAGAACTATTTATGCAAAGTTGAGTCTAAGTGAAGAATTAAGTGGTGGTAGACTGAAGTCCAAACTTATTGTTGTGCAAAACATTACAAACTACATGCAGTGATATGCTATATGGGTTGGAGGAATTCTACCAAGTATGACAAAGCAAAAAAGATTATAAAGAAATCATCACCTGGGGTTTCATGTCATAAAATTAACTTCATAATTATAACAATTAGGGAAGTAGAGAAGAGTTCACCTTTTTGATTTTTGGTTTTGTCTGTATGGCTAATAATATGATAGCAACTTGACTTGACAAGAAAGAGACCAAACTAAATTCAACAGTAATATTTTATTAAATGTATCAACATTACAAATATTAAAGAAAGTAAAAATGATTTAAAATTTTTTTTCTTTAGATGATATTTGAATCACTATATAACAAAAGGAAGTGGATTTTAATTCTTTCTTTGAGTAGATATATATTGATTTATTATCAATATTTGATGGATTTTAACAGTATGTATGTAGTTCTAAAATACTTGATTTGTACATTTGGAAGTGTACCATACAAAAGTTTGCTTAGATTTCATATTTTTATATACACTGAGAAAAGTATAAACTAAAAATGTTCATATTTGAGGCAAAGAGAATATCACTAAGATAAATTAAAAGTTAAAGCTTCAGGCACTTACTTCCAAATTAATGTGATTCTATTTATTTAAAATTTTAAGATTCCCCCCCCCAATTATATGCTTTTTTTGTAAATGTTTTTTGGAACAAAAGCTAGTATCTTTAATTAATTGATGCCTGTTATTATTTTCTGGATACTCATATTTTTTTTGCTTTAAAAGGAAATACAAGATTGCCTTTGTATTGCAGTTATAGATCATCATTTCTGAAGAAAAAAACCCTCAAATTTGAATATCAAAATCAGTGTATTTAAAGCTTAACACCATTCAAATAAAGTTGAAAAATTTATTTTGATGTTTGATAAAAGTTCTTCAATCACCTTAAAAGTTAAATGATGCAACTTTTGTGAAGACCTCACAATCAAAATTTGGATTAGCAAGATAAAATTTGGTATGTGCTTTGTACAAGCAAATGAGAAATGTTGGAACTTAAATATTGATTGCTTTTATTTTGATAATGTACCAACATTCTGTATGTTCATTTGTATGATGCAATTTCACAGTTTGAATTTTTCCTCAGTCATTAGCAATACCATGCAAGTTTGATTTTTATTGCATTTTAAAATATCTGGATCATGCCAAAAATACCCCTAAATAAATTTAAACCAAATTACCTTTTCTAATGCTTTTAAAAGCAATATAATTTCATTTTCATTTCATATATGTATATATATATATATATATTAAATTAGTTGTGATTTCTTCATTCTGTTGAAATTGTGGAAATTGATTTATTTTTACTGTAAGTGTGATAGAAAAAACTGTCTTGAACTCAGTTATAACTGTTATATACAAAGGACCACAAGAGGAAAATCTTTTAAACAGTTTTTTTTTGGTTCCACTATATAATTATATTAGTAATGAAAATTTTTGAACTATATAATGTATTATCTTTGGAAATAAAACAGAATATTAAAATAAATCTATCAGAGATAAAACACTTTTGAAGTATAAACTCCTAAAATCAATAAACTCTATATACCCTATATACCCTTTGACTTTCCATACCAAGCCCCTCTCAATAGAGAAAAGATACACATACATACACTCTCTCTCTCTCTCTCTCTCTCTCTCTCTCTCTCTCTCTCTCTCTCTAAATATATATATGTATATATATATATATGTGCATATATATATATATATAATATATTAAAGTTTATATTGAGTGTGAAAGAATAATATTATACCACAAGAATGGATAAAAGATAAATGTGGCAGCATTTACTTGTATGAACTAATGTAGAATGAGATTAACTGAAGCAGAGCGAAGTTAATTAAAGATGGGTACACATAAAAATATAACTTGGGAGGTGGGAGTGAGTATGTGGGTGGGGTAGGTATACACACATGTGCATAAATAGCATATATGTTTGCATAATATATATGTATATACATATAAATGTGTACTTGTATAACTATATAAATATATGTGATTATGCCTGTATGTATACATACAATACATGTGCTTATGCACCACTCAATATGACAAACTATTCTGTATCTCACTGCATGGGTCTTGAATTTATTTTACAATATTCTAATTTGTAAAGGATCCCTGAATCAATTATAATATTCATGGTCAGTGAAATTATTTTATAAATATAATGTAAGATTTGAAAAAATTTTAGCTTTTTAAGCTCATATTCGAAACTGTGGAACATATATGACCTTTTTATTTTATATTTATTTTATTTTATTTTACCCACTGCAATGTAGGATATGAAGTATATTTATAAAAAAAATCTTCAAGATTGTGAATATCCAATAAGAAAAATGAATAGACAAATAATATTTTTAGGGACATATTCATTGAACAAGCTATTGTACGCTGTGGCATTTTATGGAATGATTTAAATTGACTTAAATATAAATAAGATACTAGACAAATTTAATTTTAATAGTTTTCAAAATTGTTCATATTATCACTAGAAACAATGATATGATAAAGAAGATGAAGATGAGGAGGAGGTTGATGATATAGAGTTGTAAGGTCTCATGAATTAATATATGTAAAGTGCTTTGCAAACTCTTTAAG
The DNA here is from genome assembly GCF_037893015.1 of Macrotis lagotis. Classification (NCBI taxonomy): domain Eukaryota; kingdom Metazoa; phylum Chordata; class Mammalia; order Peramelemorphia; family Peramelidae; genus Macrotis; species Macrotis lagotis. The sequence goes on along the minus strand of NC_133662.1, from coordinate 101,070,182 downwards.
AGGACTATGTAAATATCAGTTAATAAAATGATTTAGGAGAAAATATTTTTGAGTATTAGACTACATTATTTTATTAATATGTGAACTTTTGGATTTAACTAGAGTAGAAACAGGTAAAGTTCATTGTATTATATATCTAGAGTTGGAGGGCACCCCAGATATAAAATCTGTCTCATTTGTCAGATGACAAGGCTGAATCCGAGAATGAAGAAGTGATTTGTTCAAGGTCATTCATGGAATATAAAGCATCAGAGTCAAGATTCATGTACAAATCCTCTAAGAGCAGAGGCAATCTCATCATACTATAATATTGTTTTCAGTTTTCTGTGACTTGATTCTTTAAAAGTGACAAGAAGTTTTGCACTAGATTAGTTCAACTTCAATAATTTCATCTTTGACTTAAAAATGCTTTAGTCCCTGGTCATGTCTTTTGTGATATTGTTCAAACAATTGGAAAATCTATTATACAAGTGAAAATTTTTGAATCTAACTTTTATACTCCTAATTTACTATGAGAGGAAAGTTGTTCCATGTTAGCACTCTGCCCTGTAGGCTCTGATCAACCAGTAAAGTTTCATTGAATTTACCTGAATCTATTATTATCTTTAAAATATTCTGAGCTTTTACTGAATTCTTCTATTAAGGGGAAAAAGTCTGTTCTGACTTAAGATCTACACTCTTTTCTTCTCCTCAAATAATGCATACATATGTGTGCCTGCATGTGCATATTCCTATAAACCACATGGTCAAATAAGCACCCATCAACATTCCTTTATGTTTTATATAAATATACATATAGCTCTGTGTGAAAAAGAAAACTTTACTATTGTAATTTACCACATATAGAAAGCTATTCTGACTTCAGAAAGATTTACAATTTTCTTTTTCAGGACTTCCCAAGGATATTTAAGGTTCCCCACAAAATTACCAAGATTATAAAGGTCCCATGGCTAAAAATTTTAAAGAATTATATCTATACTCAATAAGATTTGTTTTCAAAATCTTTGAATATCAGTTATGTGAAATTAAGCAAACTACTTATAATTTGTCTGCTTTTTTTCCCCTCATCTAGAAAATGAGGGTATTCTTTTTCCTCTTTGATCTCTTTCATTTCTAAAACTATGATACTATTATCTATTATTAGAATAAAATACCAATCTTTGGAATTCAAGTGAAAATTAGATTTAGTTCCAGAATACATTAAAAAAAATCCTCAGTTGCAATTAATTCTTTACTTCCTTTTGCAAAATAAGCAGTGAGACTTGGGAGAAATGAGCATTTAGAAATGTGGCTTTCCTAGCAGCTAGGGGAGATGCCCACAACTTTACCTTATCTCTGACAGAAAGAAGAAATTATATTTCAACTGCCAAGAGTCTTGACAACCACCTAGATAGCAGCTGAACACTATTCTTTCAAAATATGTTGCCTTAGAAATTGACTCAGACAATGTAAATAATGGTTGTCATTTGATGGCAGAAATAGAAAGCCTATAACGCCATGATGGGAAAGAGAAAATCAAAGACGAGGAACATGATATATGTTATGTTAAATATGTTTAATTTAATGTTTTTTCATGTTTTCTAGGATGCATATGAACCATCTATTTGAAAAGTATGCCTGACACCACAATTGCAGTAGTCAAATGTACATATTTGACAGGTAATTCATAAACTACATTTAAAAAGTACAAGCATCAGTACTTGAGGACATCTCTAATATCAAATTCCTATGTGTTCAGAGAGGCATTCAAGCAGATATTAATGTAGTCATCTACAACTGCCTGCAATTTATGTCAAAAAGAATTTCCTCAGTAAGGTGGACAAGAACAACATCTGACCTTAGCAATTTAACCTTTGAACATCTTTGTTATTTGCCAACAATTGTACCCTTTGAACAAACGTTTAGCACAGTATGATATTACGTCACTGTCACAAAATTGAATTGCCTCCAAAATATATAATCTGTCATTTTGGCAAAATGAGCATTGGACCTTTTCAAATTTCTTTAGATATTGTTTCATCTTGATAAACTGACAGAATTTCATGGGTGTGATTTTCATCAAGTGATACCAGTTTTCTTGACTAAGTATGAGAAAATTTACTTTGAAGATCACATTTTATATGATACACGTGAACCCATTATCTGAATTTTTTCATCCATGTATCAGAATTAGTTACTACCATATTTTAAAATATTTTGATAGGTAGCCAAAACCAGTAATGGAAAGGTAAAACTAATAATATATTGGTGAAGATCACTGGAAATCCAAGAAAAGGCATTTGGTAGGGAATTAGCTGTCTAGCTATTTATAGTCCTCAAAAGAAGAGTGAATTAACTTTGTACTTGAAAGGAGGTATCAGTTTTCAAGAGCATAAAGAAAAGCAATAGTCCTTCTCTGAGTTAAACAATATCACTCTTATTTTCTCTTTCTTCAGTTTCCTATTGTCCTCACCTTCCTTAGGCTTGTTAACAACTATAATTTTACTAAATGCCACAGTCATGTTCTTATCACAATTCCCAAATACTGGAGGTTGTTTGGTGATTTCTCAAAGACATGAGAAGAATGCCCCCAGTCTCTGCATCATACCTGGATATTTCTAATGCTAGAACTTTCAGTCTTACTCAGAGTTCTTTTCTTGTACCTTGTCTTCCACTGTGTTCTTGTTGCTAGTTGACTGTTGTCCATTCCAACAAACTGTGGGCATAGATAGACCCCATTACGATTGTCAAACTGTACAACATTGTCAAACCAGTACAACTCGTTAAGAAATAAAGTAAATAAAATAATTTTCACAATCTTTTATACATATATATGCACCTAGATGCAAATGTATATGCAAACACACATGTACATATGTATGTACATGTTTGTTCTTACGCATCAAATTTAGTATGTTTTTTAATTCCTTTTCTTTTTAGGAATACTTTAAAATGGACAACACCTTTTTAAAGTTTTGTAAAGTCCAAAGTCTATTATTCATATTCACCTAAAAGGGACAAAGTCATGTAAAAATGAATTTCACAAACATTTGATAAACATTTTCCTTCCATTGACTGTTTGTTATGGTAGAATTGATTAAGATCAGAAAAAAAAATGTAGTCCTCTAATTATGGCACTTCCCATAGTGTATTTTTTTCTTCAAAGTCTTTATGTTTATTTATAGGGTTTGATATGAGTTATTCTTATGTTATGAATGCATTTATATACATGCATAAAATAAGCAAAACAAAAGAAAATTGGAATTGGTGGATAATTGATAGAATCACAGTTCATTATATAGATGAGGATATTAAGACCTAGAAAGATTGATTAACTTGTCCATAGGTCATAATAGCAGTAAAACACAAGTAAAATTTGCACTCAGTTTTAGTAGCTTGAATGATATAGGCTAATTTTAGCCCTCTTTTTTCCTATAATACATTGCCTACCAAATTATGCCTCCTCAATTTAGAATACACATAGATTTAATAGCTTTGAAAAATTAAAATCTCCTTATAATTCCATTGAAATTATAATTTGGAAAGATTCCTGATTCTTGACTATCTATGATATTTGACTAGTTACTTATACACCAGTGTTTAAAATGTCTTTCTGCCTCTTCTGCTACTTTCTGTCAAAATCATTCACCTCATCAGAAGTAAGGCTAAAGTTCAGTATCTGAATCCTGGGAAAGAATTTCTATGCATAATTCTAAGAGCATAACTCTCTATCCTAATCAATCTAAGCAAATTCTTTCAAATAATTTCCCTGTCCCACTCAAGAACACTCCAAACCCACAATGACATCTGTCCTGGTCACTTCTGCTTTTCCTATGGACAGGCTTTGTGCAAGTCATACCA